>NW_017300318.1:83064-106629 GCF_001594075.2 Trachymyrmex cornetzi
TTGACGAACTGTGTGGCGGAATTTTCTAGTGAATGCCTTATTACCGAGATACAAGGAGTGGACCTTTTTCCCCGGGGACCTTTACTCCCCGGTCTGCCCTATACATAATTTCTGATAGATTGAATTTTTTTATTTCTTATTTCTATGATCTGTGCTTTTTATTGGTTACGTTTGGTTACGTTCAGCAGACTCAACACTTGAGTGAGCGCTCGCTGTTATTGGTGTATTCCTATCATGATATGATAACTTTGAGTTGAATCTTGCCAGCAGTTTGCCGACAACATTAAAATCGTCATCATCAAAATTCGTATTACTGCCATCATGTTGCCATAATAATATGCAGCATTATTCATTGCTTTCATATTGCCGACGTCACAAGATAACATTGACGTAGCTATCTTGCTGTTAAACTGCTGGTAATACATATACACATTGTTGCCTGCATGTTGTTATAATGGCTTAGTTTCTACCGAGGCTTTAAACCGGATCAGAATGTAAGAACCAACCAACTACAGTCGAGTATACCCCTATCGTTCGACTGTAACAGGGGAATACTCGACTGTAGTTGGTTGGTTCTTACATTCTGATCCGGTTTAAACCCTCGGTGGAAACTAAGCCAATGTCGATATATTCGGAATCGTTAAAAACAAATCTATGGCAAGTTTCCAACATCATAAACAATCACAGATTTGTATGATTTTGCCGAGATACGCTTTGCTATCTGGGTCTTATGCCCGTATTCATAGGCAGGCCTTATATTTAAGGCTTCCTTAAATTTATCTTCAGATACTCTACGAATTATTTCATTGGCTACTGAGCATATAAAAATAAATTTAAGGAATCCTTAAGTACAAGGACTGACTAGGAATACGGGTATTAGGTTATATTCACACAAACTTGCATAGCCGCATAAACGTATGCATGAAAAAATTATCCAATCACATTTTACGTGCATCTTTATAGGAGAAATGTGATTGGATAATTTTCTTTACGCATACGTTTATGCGGCTATGCAAGTTTGTATGGGGTGGCACCCAGTTGGACACGGTTCAATTGGACATGAGCCACTCACAGTGCTTGAGACTACAAAGTTCCTAAGCACCGGTCGCTGTGATTGGTGGTGTCCAATCGAGCCATGATCAATCGGGATCACCCCGTTTGTGTGGATATATCCTTAATGTCTTAAGACATTACATAAGACAGAAGTAAAAACAGACTATGAATACCGCCCATAAAAGCATATATAACATCTTGAATCAATCACGGAGAGGCTGGTCTCACGACTTCTGTTGGCATTTCTTTTCTGCATATACGTGATGTCTTATATCGTTTTCGGCCCGATCGGGTTTGCACCAACCTGGGTTGGATTAATCTTTCCTATTGGTTGATGTCACACGCTCTACCAATAGGGGAGCGCAAAACGCCATTAATCCAACCCAGGTTGGTGCAAACCCGGTCGGGCCGAAAACGCTATTAGGGTGATATTTCAGGTTTGTTGCGTCGCATGCTCTAACATGCTCTAAAATGCTCCTACCATAGCATTTACTCACTCTTAACGCGCTCGTTGAAGTGAGTAGGAGTTATAGCAGGAGCACATTAGAATATGCTGGAGCATGCGTCGCGAACAAACCATTTGTGCGTTTTTATCATACGACAAATTTTTCAAGCCTGTTGATTGGCTATGGGATAGAAAGATTCAAGGACCTTTCTGTTCAGTACATATTTGTCGTACGACAAAGCATTTCAAGTCTATTGATTGGCTAGAAAAAAGAAATTATCAGATCTTTCCATCCTATTATAGTCAATCAACAAACTTAAAATCTTTGTCATACAACAAATGTAATACCAGTTATTTTGCATATCTAATGGGGGTGGCACCCAGTTGGACACGGCTCAATTGGACACGAGCCACTCACAGCGCTTGAGACTACAAAGCTCCTAAGCACCGGTTGCTGTGATTGGTGGTGTCCAATCAAGCCGTGGTAAATCGGGATCATCCCTCTAATTGCCACTTTCACCAAGCTCAGTTAACTTAACTAGGCCGGTTAGTCCATCGGAATTGACCAATCGCCATCTGTCTTCAAACAAAATGACAAATACGATTGGTTAATTCCGATGGACCAAACGGCCTAGTTAAATTAACTAAGTGAGCTTGGTGAAAGTGGCCCTAATTCGCATAGGCAGCATTTTTACATAAGAAAAAGAGGGGAGTCAGTAGTCTAATGTAATACAGAGAAGTCTGTGATTCAGACTAGAAGTGTCAGGCTGATGTTACATTGAACGGTTCATGCGGCAGCAAATCGTAAAGTACTAATAGAAACAGATATCGTACCGCTCAATATGACATAGGCCTCAGGCTGATGTCACATTTACTACGTTTACATGGCACGCTTTACGCCGAAGTTATAACATCGATGTTATGAAATTGACCAATCACAGTCATTCCATTCTTTAGAGGAACAGCTATGATTGGCCAGTTTCATAACATCAATGTTATAACTTCGACGTAAAGCGTGCCATGTAAACGTAGTAATTGAGCGGTTCATGGAGTAATCGAAGGGCCTCCGCACAATAAAAGGAACATGAAACTGAGAACAGAGAATAAGAATTTCAATCTATCAGAAATCATGTATTATAGAATACACAGTTCCTGATAGGTTGAAATTCTTATTCTCTATTCCCTGTTCCTTTTATTGTGCGGAGCCCCTAAGACGTAAACTTATGCCGATGAGCCAATCAGGATATTACTTTAGGTCTACGTAATCTAAATATGCCGAAAATAGAAATAACAGTAAACTTAAGATCCATAACCTCGCAATAAGGTAAATTTTAACAGGAAACTTGCCTTATGGATAAAGGTCATGACACACACCTTCCGTAACAGTAATCATAAAGACCCGTCTACAATACACGGAGTAAGTAGTAAGAGTAAGAAATTGACCAATCACAGTCGATTATTCTTCTCACATTAGACTGTGATTGGTCAATTTCTTACTCTTACTACTTACTCCGTGTATTGTAGACGGGCCTTAAGACATACCGTAAAAATCAACCAATTAGAATTAAAAGTTTAAAAGAATTCTCGACTGTGATCGGCTCATTCTTACTGTATGTCTTATGATTACTGTTACGGAAGGTGTGTGCCATGGCCTTTACCATGGTAGTTTACTGCTATTTCTATTTCCGTTACCCCGGATCTACAATAGGTGTTTTAAGCCTTAAGCCGTAAGAAATTAACCAATTACAGTCAAATCCGAGGAGAATAAGCGACTGTGATTCGCCCATTTCTTATGGTTTAAGGCTTAAAACCCTATTGTAGATCCGGGGTTAGAGTACGTAGATCTAAAGCAGTATCCTGATTGGCTCATCTGCTTAAGTTCAAGTCTTAAGGTTATTGTTACAGAAATTTTATCTGTGGCAGCCCTTAGGGTGAAATCACACGGTACTGAAAAGGGCTGCGGAATAGAGAATGTGTCATTGAAATAACCAATTAGCGCTATTCAAAATATCGCAGAATAACGCTGATTGGTTACTTCTATGACGCATTCTGTATTTCGCAGTCGTTTTCCGCACAGTGTGATTTCACCCTTAGGGCTATCAGACGCAAAATGACGACTATGTTCCAAATTTACTGCCAGTACTGAAAATCTGTAGTTTATGTCACGTGTTCTATAGATTTTCTATACTTGCAGTAAATTTTGAAACACAGCCATAAGACGTTAAGAATTAGCTAATCACAGTCGAGAATGTTTTAAACTCTTAAATTTAATTGGCTGATCTTAAGGCCCGTCTACAATACACGGAGTAAGAAGTAAGAGTAAGAAATTGACCAATCACAATCAATTATTCTCCTCGCATTCGGCTGTAGTTGGTCAATTTTTTAAGACTTAAGGCTTAAAACACCTATTGTAGATCCGGACTTACGGAAGATGTGTGCCATGGCCTTAAGGGTTGCCGCACACAAAATTTTTATAACAGTAATCATAAGACGTAAACTTAAGCCGATGAGCCAATCAAGATACTATATTATCTCGTACTTTTTAATCACTTGAATTTTAAGAAAAACGTGAACTTCCATAAGAATGTCGATCTTTCAAGGTTGGTTCTACATTGTTCGTATCATATGCGTTGCAGTTCGCAAGATTGTTATGTCAGCTAATCCGATGCGTCAATTTTAAACTCGCACAACGCTTACGACGCTTGCGGATCGATGGTTCGAGCACTTGAAGCGTACTAACTAATATTTTTCTATTAAATTATCTTAATTTTAACAATGTATTTAAAGGATGATGTAAATTGGTACAATATGCATCAAACTGATTAATTAAATAAACATATCATGCATACGATTACACATATCGCCGAAGTTAATAGAAAGTTACTAATTATAGTATCCGAATTACGATGTAAACTGGACCATTGATTATTTTGGGACGACTGATTCTTTAATCTGCATATATGTTTTCTTGGTACAAAAATTTTACTTTTAGAAAGTTTATTATACTCTTGCACATTAAGAGAAGAATCATATTTTTTTATATTTCTTTATCCAAAAATTATTTATAACTATTATTTATAACTACACCTTTTGATATTATAAATATTTTTGCCTTATGGTGGGATGGAGGAATATGTAAAAATGAAAACCATTCCTTACTGTGAAAAGAATAATAGAGATTAAAAAATCAATTTCTACTAAGATAGGTAGTCCATCATGCCAATCTATATGTAGTACATATATCGCGCAAAACTTCAACAAAGTCAATAAAAATTGATAGTTATAATTTATTGTCCCCAAAATAGCCGGTATGTCTTACAGAACTTTGGGGACGGTCCTCAATGTACCTAGAAAAAATGTGTCTTCGAAAAGTACAAATTTTATAGAATAGTAACTTTGTGGACGTCCCTGAAGTATACGATTTTTGTGCAGAACTTTGGGGACGGTCCTCAATGGATCCAAAAGTCCCCAAAAGAACCAATCCTTACCAAAAAGTGTCCCCGAAATTCACGATTAACATATATATAGACATATATACATCTCACCTATCCGTCAAGCAAATTAAATGTCCTTTGTTTTCAGATGCATATTTCGATGTATATATGCATCTTCCTTTTTATTTAATTAAAAATATTTATATATTTTTTTTTCTTTTGTGCAAATTATGCATAACATGGAGGAATAACTGAGATCCTCTTCCTTTTTTTTTTCACCGCTCGAAGTTGCCAGATTAGGAATACGCGGGAGTAGTGTAAATTTCTTAAGTGCCACGTGGGGTTTTTTTTGCGTCGGGCCGCCTTAGGAGATGTACACTCACGACGGGTATAAGTGGGCCACCGCCCACTTATACCCATCGTGAGTGTGCCTTGTAAGCAGGTCGCAACTCCGATTTACCCTCGACACTTAGCTGCAGGCTAAACACTTGACGTGGATAGTGCAGTCCGTTAGACCGCATGCGAACCCTCTGTAGGCTTCGTTAACTAAGGATAATGACCTTACGGTTCATTATAGATGTGTCGGCACGTAAATGTACCTACTTGTCTTTTCTTGGGGAGTACTACAGCATTGCCAAGGTATTAGCAGTAATATCGGAGTATAAAGGACGATATATTATATATTTTTTCTTTTTTTCCCTCTTTTTTTGCATTCCTCAAGTGGCAATCGGCCTTTTTAAGTGGTTTCTTTGCTAGATCCCTTAAACAATTTCAATCATTACTTAACTGAAATTTATTAACGTATATATATATATATATTTTTTTTTAATATATTAAAATTTTTTTTTATCCCGCGTATCCGTCATGCTAGGAATATAAAGTTAAGATAATTACGTTGGATTAAAACTGCATTTAGTTTAATAATATATAAAAATGATAGGTATAAAGTTTATATAGCGCTTACAAACCTACGTTGGTATATGTGTGGATATTATGAATATAAACTGTAATAATGTAACAAAGATATAGGGAATCTTATATAATTTTACAAATTTTAATAATAGAATACGTGTGGGGATATGCAAGATAAAGAATGTATAAAATATCTTAATATAAACATCATAGGGATGAAGATGTAAACTCATGTTATTACAGGATCTCAGGTATTGTTGGTACTGCTTTCAGTATGTAAGGCACATCCCATCGAGATGAGTAGATCTTTCAAGCTGCTTGTTTCGTCCTCGCTCTCCCGCTTTAGTTCGAGAGTGATGATTGCGGCGTAGTCCTCTATGAATTCGAGGATCCGCATCCATCCTTCTCTCTTCCCTAATAAGAGTCTGGTGAGAGCTCTACTATTGCGGGACCATCTTGATCTGGCCCCCACCAGGCGGAGGTGGGGGCCAGCCCGCAAGAGATGGCTTGCCAATTCAATTCTCGGAAGCGGTCCTCTAATATATACATATCGGTGACCGGGCGTTGGATGACACGGCCCCAGTCTCGTAGGGCCACCATGACAGTGTGTTTCCCTTCAAGGTTGATTATCACTCCCCGTTGCCAAGTTCTTCCTTCTTGCACGGCAACGTATTCATCTGGTAACGCGTGGTCGGGATTGAGAATCAACCCTCGCCCCCTTCGTGCCATTCGGCTAGTGAGGTCGTCGATGAGTTCCTCGAGATCTTCTCGGGCGTGGTGCAGTTGGATCCAAATGAGTGATGGTGAGTCTACCTTGATAACTCTGGCAAAGAACCTCGGATGTTGATACATTTGATGTCCATGTTGCTACAAATTAAGTGTGGATATGGTTTTTCTTTTCTCTTAAAAATTTTATTTGTTTTTATAGTAAAAAATTTTTTTTTATTAAAAAAAATTTTTTTTAATTTTTTTTTAGATTTTTATTATTATTAATTTTGTTATATGTTTATATATGTACTTGTGTATATATTTATATTTTTCTTTTCTTTTTTCTTTTCTCTCTCTTCCCTTTTTTTTTGACTAGAAATTTAAAATAGCAAGGTGCTATATCTGCATGGCGTATCATGCGGTTAAATGGTTATTTCTGCATAGCGTAGCATGCGAGCTGACATATCGTAGCATGTGGTTATGCATTAGTATAGGGAGATAAACAAGTGATTCAGCTCTTTAGCTCCAAAGAGTAAGCCGTTGTTTCCACGGCGGGGAGGGGATGGTAGGTTCGTTCTGTCTTCATTTCTGTGAGGGTCAATGTATTTCCATTTTCAGGGTCATCGTTCTCGGGTGCATCGGGGGCGCTGGGCTTTCCGTATTTGGGCCTATCTTTTCCTAAGTGTAATAGGAGCTGGGTAAGCGAGTCCCACATGGCTCCTATTAAGTACACGGACCATCCGTATACTGTGTGTAAGGCGTATCCGTGTACGAATGTGTCAAGAAATAACTTGATGAGTCTGCCGATCAGATATATTCCTATCAATCCAGCACTAATATTGCGGAATATTGTAAATCTGTTCCAAAATTTTGTCCATGAGGACATTGCGATCTTTTCTATCGATGCTTCGTCGAGGAGATTTCAGAGTGATACTTCGTTAAGTAGCGTTGTTTGCTGTAATATACCTCTCGCTACAGTGTTAAGAATTGCAGGCTGCTTTGCGGGGAACATTATATGGTCTTTAAGTTCTTTCAAGTCGGATTGTGAATATATTCCACTGGTCGCCAATGGGCCAGGGCTGATGTATTTCCACGATGGTTTAGTTGAAGGTTGCATGATGGTGGGTGGTACGGTTTCGACTGGTATTGGCATAATTTTATACCATGAGTTTCCCAAAAGATACATAGTAGGTGCAAAAGAATTACAGATAATCTGTGTTCCATGGCGTATTAGTATATGAGTTTGAGGGGTCAAAAAATATGTACCGTTTCCCCGTAACACAGGAAGTTGTTCATAACATTCGTCAGACCGTGCTAATTTTATTTCGACCGGCACACATTTTACCATGTGTAGCATCTCTCCGGCCAATAGTGCCATGTATCCTGGTCCTTTCATAAAATGGTATGCGAAGATATCGGGTGATCTAGCGGCTATAGCTAGTGCGTTCTGCATCGTTCGGTATTCAATTTGGCATTGTTGTAATATATTGCGATACGATTTATTAATCTGAGTACAGATGTGTCTTTCTACGTACACGAATTTCGAGTTTACATACGAAAACAAGTCTATGTTTAGTGCGATAGACCCGGAGCTTTTGAAAACTTCGCTTCCGAGCGATGTTTCGAAAATCATCAATTTTGGATGTTCGATCCTGATAAGACTGTGTCCACAGGTGTTGTATGTTCCAGTGCTGGTTAAAGAAAAAATCATGCTTGGCGTACTGATAGAATAAACTGTCTGTGATCGTTCATTTGTTAAATCGAGTATTTCGTTGGTGTATCCATTGTACAACACGCTGTAGTCAGAAAGTTTGCAATTATCGACAGACAAGGGATCCCAAAAGGTATTCCCTCCCTCTATATCCGTACAATGAATAGAGCTTAATTCGCAGCTCACTCCTGATCGGAGGTGTACGCGGTTAGTATTTATTAGTATTTATATATAGTACCTCGGCGATATAATCTTGCAAGGTTATTTTAAGGCTGCCTAACACAATGACATTTCCTCAAGTTCCATACGGGTCGGAATAAACGCTGCCGGAGCATCCGCCGTTATTGTCAACGTGACCGGCTAAAACTATTGGTCGCGATGCAGTCTGATTAGATTTTAATCCTAATATACGAGTTCCAGCTATTTCGAAGGTTCCATATGTGTGCATGTGTCTGCATGCATCTCGCGTTATGTCGGCTATGTATGAAAATTGTTCGTTGTATACATCCAAGGTATGCGAAAACATTCCACACTTCTTTACTGTACGGTCTATCTCGACTTTACATTGTATTACTTTTACAGAATTAAAATCATTGAGTTGAAGTAGTTGTACATATATTTTGGTGGAATTTACTTGTTGTATGGGTATGTCGCATTCTTCAACGTTCACTAGCGACAATGTGGTTAAATTAGCGGCTGCTAATCCACAATCGTAGCCTATTATTCCATGAGTTTCTGGTGTCGATATTGTTAATATTATTATAGCAGTTATTCCTTTGATGCGGCGATTCATCTGAAATACCGATTTAGCTAGTTTAGTTGCTTATTTAATTACTGTGAGCTGTGGGATAATATGAGAAATTCGCAAACGGTTGGGATGAACGATGCGATTATTTTTCTTTACTCTTATTTTAATATTATTTCTGTTTAATATTTCTAGGACTTCGTGTGGGCCTGTGTATTGGTCTCCGAATTTACCGGGTTTCGGCCCTTTTAGTAAAAATACTTGATCTCCAAGCTTAAAGGTCTGCGGATTAATTTTCTTGTCGTAATGTTTCTTTGATTTTTCTTTAGCTTCGACGACGTTCTCGCGAGCTTTTGTTTGTATGGAATGGAGATGTGTGACAAGATCTATTAGATAATAATCATTGTAATTAAATAATTTGTCATTCGGTGTTAAAGGTTCGTTCGAAGATATTCGAGCTATTTTTCCGAATATCAATTCGTAAGGAGTGTGTTTTGTTGCCTCATGTACGTTAGTATTGTAATTGAACATCGTAAGGCTGATCCATCTATCCCATTGTTTTTGCGAATTTGCATATTGTTTCAAATATTCGTTCAAAGCGTGATGCGATCTTTCTAATGATCCATTCGATTGTGGATGAAAAGCGGTTGTGCGGAATTTGCGTATTCTGAAAATTTTTGCAACCTTTTTCATTAAATCGCTAATAAAATTTCTTCCTTGATCGGTTAATATGGCTTTTGGTGCTCCTAATACATAAATGAATCTATCTACAAAAGCTTCTGCTATTGTTTCAGATGTCTGAGCAGTGGTATTCCCATGCAAAATTTCATTAATTGATCTTGCAAGGTTAAAATATATTCATTGCCTCTTTCCGTTTTTGGCAAAGGTCCTACGATATCCATTGCTACCTTGTCAAAAGAAATTCCTGGTGTGTCGGAGATTATCATTGGTTGTTTAGTTTCGACTCTTACTAATTTTTTCAATTGGCATTGCAAACATTGCTGAATATATTGTTGGATGTCGGATTTTAGATTTTCCCAGTAATAATTGTGTTTTATTCTATGATACGTTTTTGTAACGCCTCGATGTCCTCCAATGGGCGAACAATGCATTTCGCCGATAATAATGGAGCGAAGATCCTTAGGCGGATATTTAATTAATCCATTGCATATTATTAGTTTAGTCGTTGAATCGGTAAAAGTCAGTTGTAATAAAGACTTAATATCATTCCACGTTATTGACAAAATCAGTTTTCGCGATACTAATAGTTTCTAATTTTAATTTTTCAACTATAATTCTTAAATCTTTTACTACTGTAGAAATTTGAGAGAGTGTCAACGTCGAGCCTTCACGTTGCCCTTCACTAACAGGCAAAGCTACATGATAATACTTTTTATATTTTATGGCTTTGGCTTCGCCTACGGTCAGGTCCTTTAGGCAAGAGATCTCGTTTCTTTCAAAAAGTTTCTGAGAGCCCGAATCTAATGGTTTTCCGTCGGTGTCAACGAAATAAACAATATTATCCCTGCGTAAATAATAAATCGCGACTATATTGATTATGTTATCTTTGGTTACTCTTATTTTTGAACATTGATTTTTATTATTTTTATCTTTATTATTCTTCGTCTTCGTCATCGATACTTGCATCCTCTTCGATATCTTTTTCTTTGTCTGGTGGATCATTTCTATTTTCCATTTCTTCGATTTCATCTTTATTTTTCTGTGATAACATTTCTTTACGAGCATTTCTATTTTTTGTTTGACTTCTGGTTTGGATAGTGTAGTAATTAGGTGGTTCATGGATTAATGCTTCTTCGGTGATCTCTATTCTTGGTGGCTCACACAGCTCTTCGTGTGCGAACGGCATTGAGTCTGTGTTTTCGTCAGGCGGAGTGTCGTCAGACACTTGATCTTCGTCTTCTTCGTTGTCGGAAAGATATAATTCAAAATTTTCGTCCTCTTCTTCTTCGTCGCTTTCTTCTAGCATTCTAGAAATCATTTCTACATCTTCGGGATTGTCAAGATTCAAGGATCTATTAGGATTAATTATTTTGCAATTTATTTCTTCGAGGTTTACAGGATTTCTTGATAGAGCGTCAGCGTTTACGTTGGTTTTACCTGCTTTATATACGACATCGTAGTCATATTCAGCAAGTTTTAGTCTCCAGCGGAGTATTCTCATATTGGCATCTTGTACATTTTTAAACCAGAGTAATGGCTTATGATCTGTGACTAACGTGAATTTTCGTCCGTATAGATATGGTCGGAAATGTTTAACGCAATATACTATTGCTAACGCTTCCTTTTCATATGTATCATATTTTATTTCGTTGTCGGTTAATGTTCGCGAAACGTATGCTATCGGTTGGTCTTTATTTATTTCTCCTTGTGATAAGATGTCTCCCACAGCTATTCCAAAAGTATTGGTCGTTAAAATAAAAGGTTTCGAAAAATTGGGATATTGTAAGACGGGTTTTTCACATAATTTTTGTTTCAGTGTCTCGAACGACTCTTCTTGAGCAGACGTCCATTCGAATGGCATGTCGTTTTTTAAATAAATTTGTCGATGATTTTGCTAGTGTCGAAAAGCTTGGTATAAACCGGCAGTAATATCCTGTTAATCCTAAAAATTGTTTAATGTTTTTGGGAGTTTTTGGTCTTGGAAAATGTTTTACAGCTTTTAGTTTTTTTTGGATCCGGTTTAACGCCGACCTTGCCAATTACATGGCCTAGATAGGTTACCTCCGTTTTTTAAAATTCACATTTATCTGGCTGTAATTTTAGATTGGCTTTACGAAGCCGATCTATTAATAAATTAAATTTTCTTTCATGTTCTTCTAAAGATGTGGCATAAATGACGATGTCGTCCATATAAACAAATAATTCTTGCCCTTGTAATCCTGATAACACTAAATCCATTAATCCTTGGAAAGTTGCAGGTGCGTTTTTTTAATCCGAAGGGCATGCGTTCAAATTCGTAATGCCCGAAAGGAGTTGTAAAAGCGGTTTTATGGCTATCGGCAGGATCCATTTTTATCTGATGGAATCCGGAAGCCAAATCACATACAGAAAAATATTGTGCTCCTCATAATTGATCTAGAATAGTGCTCGGAATTAGTTGCTCATTTCGGGCAGATTTCAGAGGCGACCCCCACTACCACTCGAAACTCGGCGGCCGAGCCGTCGATCACGCACGTGACACTGTGCCCCAGGAGCGTCGCGATACGAAAAGTATACTAGGAGCATATCTCTCCGGCAAATATCATTAAAATATTTTCTTTCCTACCTGATTTTTATTTTAATAAATAATTAAAATAAATCTTTTATTATTAACATATTTTATCATTAACATATTATATTCTGCAATAATATATAAACAAAAATTACAATATGGTAATTATAATATGGACAATGGCTTTCCATGTTATCTTGAAAGTACTATTATTGATACGTTTTTCAAATAGTTTCTTCGCTAAGAAAGACATTCTTCATTAAGAAATAAAAAAGGATGATTAAATATATGTGACTTGATAAAGTAAAATTTTACATCATAAATATTTTACATTGTAAAATATTTGTGATGTAAAATTTTTATGTTAATAATAAAATATGTTAATAATAAAAAATTTATTTTAATTATTAAAATAAAAATCACGCAGGAAAGAAAATATTTTAATGATATTTGCCGGAAAGATATGCTCCCAGTATACTTTTCGTATCGCGACGCTCCTGGGACACAGCGTCACGTGAGCGATCGGCGGCTCAGCCGCCGAGTTTCGAGTGGTAGTGGGGGTCGCCTCAGGAATCTGCCCGTGAGCAACTAATTCCGAACACTGATCTAGAATGTCAACAATATTAGGCAATGGATATGCGCCTTCGACAGTTTTTTCGTTCAGAGAGCGGAAATCTAACACCATTCTCTATCTCTTATTTCCTTTAGAGCCCTCCTTTTTCGGGACTATCCATATGGGCGTATTGTAAGGCGATTGAGAAGGCTTTATTATGCCTCCTTCGAACAGTTATTCGACCTGTTTATTTATTTCTTCTTTATGAAGTTGTGGAAATCTGTATTGTCGTGTGTTTATAGGTCGGTCGTCTGTTGTAGGTATTTGATGTTGTAATACATTAGTTGCAGTTAATTTTTCTCCAGGAATATGAAATCTGTCCTGGCTGTTAGATATAAGATTTACTATATAGATATAAGATTTACTATATTTTTCTCTTCTTGTTCATTTAAGTGTTCCAAACGTAATAATTCCACAATTTCTGTATGTCTATTTTTGTTAGGTTCTTCTGTTAGCGTAAAGCATTCGAGGGATACATTATATTTTTCTGCTTTCCCTTTTTGTTTTGATTTTTGTTTACGCATGAATTTCTCTATTACTTCTTGGGATCAAACTTGCGTTGATGCAGGTATTTTCGAAGACGGTTCATTTTTCTTGTCGCAATTATAGGAGGATTTGACATTTGAATTACATAATTGTAATGATTTCGTTAGTTCTTCGTTAGTGACATGAGAGGTTTGATTATTATTATCCCTGGATGTTCTATCTTTGGAAAATTTGATTTCTTCTGGGAGTATTAAAAGGTCCTTTTCCTTGGATTCCTTTAAATAGACATGAGTCGCATTGCGCAGCGAGGTTTGGTTACTTCCCTCCTCGCAATCGACAGGAGTAGAATTTACCAAGGGGGTACGGAAACTTTCTTCTGGAATTCTAGGATCATACAAATCTTCTGGAGTAGAATTTACCAGGGAGGTACGAGAGCCTTCCTCTGGAATTCTAGGATCACATAAATTTTCGTGAGGGGTTTGGTAACTTCCCCCTCCGTGGATTTTGGAATCTAGAGTCTCGGTGAAGATTTGGAAATCTTCCTCTAGTTAGGAATTTTTATTTATAATAATTTTTTATTTCCTCTCTTAATTTCTTGGATTTTCCTTTTAATTTTATTTTCACCCCTATTTTGGGTAGTGTTATTAATATCCTTCTTTGCTTTATTCAACATTTTATTTTCCTCAATTTCAATTTTCTCATTATTATTATTATTCACATTTTTGTCTTCGTCATCTTCTAAATCTGCATCGCAGTAGGGTACTTCATTACGCTCTTGGTTATTCGGGTTCGTAAAATGGACCTGTGTATTCGCAATTTCTGTTCGACCATCTTGTGTTCTAATATCATTTAATTCGTTGTTATCGAATAATTCATCTAGAGGTTTAAGACGCAAGGTTGGCACTTGAACTTCTACTTCTTCGTCCAACGTGCTTATGATGTTTAGATATGTCTTTCCAGAGACCTTTTATACTATCGTGTCTCCTAAATAAATTCCATGAGCTATTTTCATTCTCGGAATATATCCAATTTTTATTTCGGGATTTTCTACTCTGACGTAAAATAAAGATTCTGAACGCAGGGACGCAATAATGATTTCCGGTGACAAGAAGGGTATTTTTATTTCCGACGTATTTAAATATCCTTTTGCATAATCTATTTTAGAAGAACTCTGTTCGAAGAAATCGTTACCTAATATGCCGGATTGAGAAATAGGGAAATCGCTAGGTACGATATGGAAAATTACTTCTTCTTCAAAGACTGATAAGATTATTTTTCCGAGAGTGTAGACCGGATATTCATTTATGCCGTTTAGCTTTAAAATATTATCATGATCACTAATGCTGTCTCTGGGTATAAAATTTTCTTTAATTATATTAGGTCCGGACCCGGTGTCTAACATGAAAGTTACGACCGGAGTTGACTTGAAAAGATTTGTCTCGACAGTAGGCACGCGACCGTGCTTACAGAGATTTACTGTTACGGGTCGTATTTCTGTTGCGTGTTTATCTATTGCCCTTTCTGAAATGTCGACGGGTGTGAGATTCGTTCGGACCCCTGTTGCACACTCGCCTTCGAGGGGCCATCGGAGTTTCTCTGATAAGAGGTCTTTCTCCGGTTATTACTCGCAATACGCAACTGGCATGCTTCGAGGAGGTGACCCGTTTCTTTACAATAGCGACAGAATATGCTATTTCTCGAATTGTTTTGTTGATTTGATTTTGAGCGGCAATCTCTAGCAATATGCCCCGGATTATTGTAAATGTGGCAAGTAATTTTTATTTTATTATCAAAATTGCGTTCGGAGTTTTGCCTCTACCAGCAATTTACAGCGAGGTGACCAGATTTGTCGCACCATTGGCAGACAACAGAATTTTTATTTGAAGAAAAATTAACATTATTATTGTTATTTCGGCACATTTTAGCATTATGCCCTGGTTTTGAGCATAACTGGCAGGAAATTATATTAGATTGCAGTACGTTCACGGGTCGCGAGGGGCGGGGATCGCTCAACCAACATTTATCGGCGCCGTGTCCGTGTTTCTTACAGATTTGGCGAACTAAAATTTCGATCCCTAAATCATATTTTAATTTGCGACATTCGGTGGCGAAATGCCCTTGTTTATGGCATATCTGACAACCTGCTCTCGAGTCACTTGAGAGATCTTTTAAAGGGCTCAGGCCCGCTCGTACAGTCTGTCCTTATCGTAAGTCAGTCATCTGTTGCAGTTCTCTTTCTATTCTTAATGCGTCGGCTACCGTATCCTGTACACCTAAATTTCTCACTATTCTTTGCTCGATCTCTGGTTTCAATTCCCGAATGAAGCATTTACACATATCCTTCTCTAAGGACGCTTTAATATTTTGATCAGAAAAACCGGTTCCCGAATTTTGGTGTGCTTCTAATATTTGTTTGCCCAAGATTTTTACTCGATTCGCGTAGGTAAATCTTCTCCGTTTTTTTGATAAACGCAACCTAATTCTCCTTGTAAATGATACACGACGGACCGTAAATTTGTTTTAAGAAATTGGTTAATTGGCTCTCGTTATCGAAATTTTGATCTTGTATGGTACGACGTGCTTCACCGATTATTCGAGTTCTTATAATTTTCGTGAATTGCGATTCGGCTTCTGGAGGCAACATAGATTTTGCCTCTTCGCATCCTTCTATAAAATATGTTATAGGAATATTCTGGCCATCGAAAAACGGTACGGCTTCGACGGCGTATTTTAACGTAGCTAACGGGTTGTGGTGCGTCATTGTTCCATCAGGTCCCCTTGATTTAGGGATGGCTACAACTATTTGACGCCTGGTATCGTCGACGTAATATCACTGAAATCGCACGCCGACTGAGTAGTTATGTCGTCTGCATCGGCGGAGTCGCCAGCTGTAAGGGTTTCGGAGCTGTTCAAAATTCCCCATTCGGTGAATAAAAAGTCTGTGGTTTCGGATTTGGATCCGAAGAGGTACGAGTAGAGGTTGGTAGTGTATTTAGTGTACTTGAATTTATTTTACTCAAATTTCCAACCGCGGTCTTGTAGAGGTTCTCTACTTCTGATTTATCGCCCGAATTCCTCGTATTCATTCCTGCTTCCCAAGGTTTCACTTTCTCGTTCCGGACGAGCCCCCAATTTTTCAAGTTCTGTTACGTCCAAGTTCCGTACGCATGGAACTGAGGGGGTGAACGTAACAGGAACCGAATTTTTGATCGATTTGGTCGTGTCCAAGCTCCGGACCACGAGGGAGTTATGGGGAGGACCGACACAAACCGGGAGGTTCTTCGCTTCGTCCTGAGGCTCCTAACGAGCCGGGGGTCGAACGGAAGACGAAGGGGAAACCTCAACTCATGCTCCGCTAAGCGGACACACGAGTCGGACACACTTTTGAGTATAAAGGGCCCAACTGGGTCAGTGTGCCACGAGGGCGCACCAGATGTGCCAGTGCGTTCGTTTGCCTTGGCTTTCGGTCATGGAATTTAATCCAAGTGACCGGGAAGAGGACGAAGTGTAACCGCGGGAGAACTTAAAATGAATAAAAGGAGAGGTTTCGTTGATTCATTAATCTCATTAGCGAGGATTTAATTAATATTGAATATAATTAGCAAAAGTTATTGATACATTCATTTGGTGTTGTGTTATAAATTGAAACCTTCCTTTGGTTCAATATATATGTATTTGTATGTCTACTGTATGTGTATGTAAGTGTGATTTGAATAGGAATAAATTACGGAGAGGGTAGCGGGAGAATAAAGAGAAAAGGGGGGTTTTGGTGAGTGGATCTGAGAGAGTTTGGCCTGAATTTCTTTGAACGATGATAGTATTAACGCGGACACATTCGATTGATAGGACCGAACAGTTATCGCGAGGAGCAGCGACGGGGATCGAAGTTATAGCGTGAACGGACTGCAATGTTTTATTTTCTTTTACGTAGGAACTAAAAAGGGAGTGAGAAAGAAAGAAATAAATAAAAAAGATCAAATAAATTAAATGAATGACTGAAAGGATACTAAATGAAATATTGAAATAAATTACTGAAAGGAAAACGGAGAGGGATTGGAGGATAGAAATATACCGACTTACTACTGATGCTCATCGGTGGAAGTTCTCCGGGCAGGTTGTGCGAGGTTGACGGTGTCCTTCAGCACTGACTCTAAATTTTAAGCTTTACGGATTGATTGTGAAAAGAAATGTTTTATTTAGCTGGTCAACTCCGAGAAAAGATTCTGTGTTCGTCCGTCTGTCTCTGTATCGACTTCGATTAGTACGTGTTTTCTCGACTCCGGAGAAATAAAAAAGAAGACGCTGAAGGGCCGCGGGACCGCGGTTTTATACTAATTGCCCCCCGATTACTTGAATTCGGATTGGTGGAATAAGTTTCGTTAACTAATGGTAGGAATTTTCTTGGTTCTTGGATTGGTCAAGATTTTTCGGGGGAGGAAAGGACGTTGACCGGAGTCTGTAGTGTGAGAAAGTGTTATCCTTAATTTTTATGATCTTAATATTTATGGGAAAACGCACGCGTCAAGAAAGCGCACGTGCAGCGTTGCCACGAGACCACCCCGGACGCACCCCTGAACATCGCGAGTCGCAAAAATCGTCCTCGGCTTGACCGTAGAGAGGAAAAAAAAAAATCTTGGCGCTGGTCTCACGCTTCCAATGATATCTTTATTATCTTTTTAGTCGCAATGTTCGAGAGGGCATAGATTCGGTGTCCTTTTGGTCCCGCCGCACGCGCACGTGCACTGATTTTAATTCATTTCAGAGCGACATTTACCAGGAGATACTGGATTCTTCGTTTAGTTTTTTACGTGGGAAAGGAGAATTTTAGTCTTCTCTAGGCTATAACGTTCAGTTAGTTTGTTATTCGCTGCTGTCTTTTCATTTTCACGAAATCAAGATCTAATAATTGCGGTAATTTATGATATAAGTTTATATATACAATCAAGATAAGTATAATAAATGGACAGTATAAGAATATTTACGTAGCAGTCTTACGTTTAGTCAGTACAGTCGTTCCGTCATAATCATATCTGTGCAATTTGTTAAATTTTTGTTATATTACGATACAAAGCAAAGTTTAACATTTTTAGAAATGATTATCAATCCACTTAATGTTGTTAGACTTTTATTAGCATTTATAAGTTCAATATATAATGGTGTTTCTAACAGAAACACCAATAACGAAAGCAGAAATAGAATTAAAAGAAAATATACAAAAATATTACTGCTAGATAGCATTTTTCACTATATTGAGTTGGAAATAACAGAAGAAACATATCTCGATTATCAAGAACCTTATAAACTACATAATTCTGAAATAATTGAAGATGACGAAGAAGCATGGATTGAAGATAATTTTAATTCTCATCCTCAATGTTCAAATGATGACGCAGACTTTGACAGATCTTATAAAAGACGAGCTGTTGAGTATTGGCGGAATTGGGACATTAATGAAAAAAATAACAAAAGAAATCGTCCGCTAAAATCAGTGCAACATCAATTTAAAAGAGTTTCATCTGAACTTCAATTAAGACGTTGGGAAGAACAATTACATTTAGGTGGAAATCGTGTAGAAAAAATATCTTACATCTCCAAATTTATACATGCTTAATTTACTGCAGCTGTTGATCAGAATTCACGATATCGATCTACAAAAGTGGACTTTACAAGCTCAAGAAGAAATAGAAAATTTAAATTCTATATTTAAAGCATCTCACAGTTGAGTATCAAGATTCAAAAAGTCCTACTGAATTATTTGGAGAAAAATTACGAAATTTGTAATTAGAAGAACAATAGAAGATTCCGTTCAGTTGCAAAATACAGCTGGTGATTTTCTGAAATCAGTAAAACCACTTATCGAACTGTTTGGACCTGAAAATGTTTTTAATTCTGATCAAAGTAGTTTCCAATTGGAAATTCATTCTGGAAGGTCATTGACTAATCGAGGAATAAAGAAAGTAGAGTGTGTTGTTTATATATTTATATCATCAACAACACACTCATACACCATACAACCAATAATATCGTGTAATGGAAATTTGCTGTCACCTTTATTTATTGTATTGAAAGAAACGGGGTGATCCCGATTGATCACGGCTCGATTGGACACCACCAATCACAGTGACCAGGTGCCCAGGAGCTTTGCAGTCTCAAGCACTCTGAGTGGCTCGTGTCCAATTGAGCCGTGTCCAACTGAGTGCCACCCGAAATCTGGTAAAATGACTTCAGGTAATTAAATAAATTTCCTTTTACAATACATTTTCAGATACCGTTTTACTATTAAAAAGTAAATATAAATTTGAATAAACGAAATAATATAATATAATGAAATTATAAGTTTCATTTCTATGATATATTTTATATTTTATTTAAGAATCTTATAATAGTCATAAAATAGTTATTAATTTAACATTTATATTTCTTACAGATCATTTTAAAATGTGGTTATCAGAAGCTTATTTTCCAAATATTGGTTTTAATAGCGTTCTTCTTATCGATTTATGGACCAATATTATTTCAGATCTAACGCTTGCAAAAAAACATATTACTACTACGATTATATCGAAAAGCACTACAGGGAAAATACAATCATCAGATGTTTACGGATTTAGAATTTGGAAAAATTTTGCTAAAGATTTTCAGATACTGTTTTATTATTAGAAAGTAATACAAATTTACATGAAAACGAAATAATATAATAAAATTACAATCTTTGATACATAATTAAGTGTCATCCCCGCGATATCACAACTTATTTAAATATTCGTGGTTTAAAAGTAGTTATACAAACGAAAGACCACAGAAGAATTTGAAAATCCAGTAGAATTTTGTTTTGACAAAACTTCAACAACATGAGATACCGAAAGTTGCAATAATATAGCTGTAGTAAAATGTTCATGGTGCAAGAAGTCATTATGTTTAAAATATTTTTTCATCGAGTATAATTATTGTAATGAGTATAATGAGTAAACGATACAAAATTTAAATTTATTGTTCAGGAGACGCGGTAGCGGCTCCCGTCAAGTATATTTTTTGTGGTACATAATATAATAATACCATGTCATGAAAGAGACGCTACAGCGTATCCTTTACAGAAATGAACTCGCTTATATAATTAAAAATTATTGTTTTGTTTAAACAAATTGATGTTATTAAAAAATGCATATATTGGGGAAGAATATAGATTTTTACAATTAAAATGAGATAATCATGTCCATAAGTGTACTTGATGCTTAGATATGAATATGTGCACGTATTTTTCAGCCCAATGTCATTTATTCATTCAGATACATCGTTGTCGTCTTCGCAAAATTTTGTCCCCTTTTACTACACCTTTTTTCAGCACTTTCTACACTTTTTCTGAATCTCTTCTACACTTCTTCTGCACTTTTTTTACACTTTTTTTCTGCACTTTTTTTGCACTTTTTCTACACTTTTTCTACACCTTTTCTACACTTGTTCTACATCTTTTCTGAACTTTTACTGCACCTTTTCTGCGCTTTTTCCGATTTTCTTTCGCATTCTTCTGGCATCTCTTTCACATCTTTCATGTACCTTTTCTGCACTTTTCCTACAACAGTACCACATCTCTCTCACACCTCTCCCGTATTAATTTCGCATTTCTTCTGCACCTCTCCGCATCTGAGCCTTACCGTTTCCGCAACTATTTTGCACCTTTTCCGCATCTTTTCTGAACTTTTACTGCATTTCTTCTGTACTTTTTTCGCATTTCTCTCGCATCCTTCTGACATCTCTTCCACATCTTTCATGTACCTTTTCTGCACTTTTTCTACAACAGTACCACATCTCTCTGACACCTCTCATGTATTAATTTCGCATTTCTTCTGTACCTCTCCGCATCTAAATCTTACCGTTTCCGCAACTCTTTTGCACCTTTTCCGCATTTTTTCCGTACCACTTCTACATTTCTTTTACATCTCTCCCGCATTTGTTCTGCACTTCTTCGCATCGTTTCTGCATATCTTTCCCAATTCTTCTACATTTCATCTGTTTATATACATAATTTAATTATTTACATATTTACTTATATATCTATATTATCTACTCACCTATCGATGTTATCTATCCATCTTCCAATGTTTCACCTATTCATCTATTTACGTTTTTATTTGGCTATTTATGATATTTATCATCTGTCTATGTTTGAATGAGAGCATGCATGAGTAAATTGATAAAGACTGATTAATATGAAGAGATGAGACAGAACGAAATTATAAGCTGATAGTTTTTAATTAAACTAGAAAATGATAATGAAATAACGATTTATTTCAAACAATATTCATTCATTTATAATTTAATGTTTAACTAAAGGGGATTGTACGAAACCGAAATTATACTGGTATTTGTTAACTAAGCTAGAAAATGATAATCAACCGCAAGACATTAAAAATGTAAAAAAAGGCATCAAGTATATATTGCAATATCTTTACATAATAAAACAATTTTGTAAATATATGAAAATGATAACCAAAATAATACTTAGCAAAAATACGTGAAATCTGTCGGAAAAGACATTGAAAATGTAAAAAAAGGCGTCAAGTATATTTTGCAGAAAAAAGATACCAAAAATAATGCCATAAAAAAAGAAGTGAAATCAAAATAATATTTCAAGTATCTCTATTTGAAAAGTCCCGTAGAACACAGTTCTCTGAACGGCATCTTGTAGGCTTTCTTATGATGTTGACGTCTATTCGCTATCCTGACAGTGTTGTATGGAATAATTTCTCACAATTATAATATACATACTACACAAAGTACAGATGACATTTGAAGTGTATTAAGTATAACAACATATTAATGAGAGAACGAAATGCAATAGATAGCGTAATGAGAGGCGCGGAAACTGAAAAGGGATTTTTACATCGATAACAAGTAGAAAATTGTAGAAATAAAAAATCGAAAATGAGCAAGATTTTCAGCAGCAGCATACTTGACGCGCCCGTCTTGTTTATAATCGTAATTCAAAATAAAAATTGCTAAGACAGTCGTTCGCATCTTGACTTGTCAATAGTACGTAGATATCAATGACAACTAAAATTAATTACGATTTAATAAAATTTTTAATATTTTAATAAAATTAATGTTATAGTATAATTTATTCTAATTCATTCTAGTTAGGAAAAGATATTAGCGCATAGACAATGTAATTTCGAAATATATTACAAGGAATACATATGAATCCCAATTTCACGTATAACTCGTTTTTAAATCTATTTGATAATAAAGCCCCTAATCCGCAAATGAGTCGTGCATTGTTTCTAAAAAGTTTTATTAAGTAAGAAATATAATATTTAGATTTCTATTTTCATGAGAATCAAGTATAATTAAAGACAATAATATTATGTCGAGCAATAACTGCTAATATTACTGTAATAAATTTCAAATACTATTACTACGATAAAAAAATTTAAGGGTTAAAAATTTAGTATTAAGAAGTATTAAAAATTTTTCTTTATTTCATAGAAAAATATTTAAAACAATATAATTATAAAGGCATATGACCACGAACGCCTGATATTGTTGGCTTAAAATTATTATATTTGATAAAGTACAATTAATAGACATTTCGGTCTTCAATGAGACCTTCTTCAGTATTCATATAAATTAAAAGTAATACGCATAATTATAAAATAATTTAAGACTTAAAATTAGATTCTTAACAAATATCAGTATTATTTTTTTGCTATTACAAAAATTCGTCAATACTTTACTCGCAAAAGTTTTTTCCCTCTTCTCTTTCCTTACTAGATGTGATTTTTATTCTCCTTTAAACGCAATAGTTCCATACCAGTTTGTTAGTCTAAGCAGATCTTGAAACGTAACCACGAACAATTGTATAAGCAAATTCTCTTGATGTATGTCCACACAAAAGTTCCAGTTTCTATTAGATAATATATACAATTATAATTTAATTAATACAATACAACGTGTTTTAAACCAATTAGTTATCTTATAAATATTAGAAATAACTCAATCGGATTTAATTTAATAAAATATAATTAAACAGTCCAATCGAAAAACACAAAATAGTAATCTTATACAAATATGTAAGCAATTTTTTTCCCATATATGATTCAACAAAAGATCCCGTTTCTATTAAATATTATACACAATTGTAATCTAATTAATAGCGTGCATCGTGTATTGAACAAATTAGTTATCTTATAAAATATTAGAGTTACTACATCGGATTTAATTTAATACAT
>NW_017300318.1:106745-108521 GCF_001594075.2 Trachymyrmex cornetzi
TAGTTAACAATAGTCAAAAGATTAAAATGATACCAATAGTTTTAATGTAAATAATTATTTTACTTGAATACCTGTGTCGAAGAAGAGATAATTTGCAATCAAGAACGTGGAAAACTCATGTGATACCAGCTAAAAACGTTATATTAACTTCTGTACAATTCTGACAGTTTATATACATTTACTGAGTCAGCGGTAGAAAGTTCTGGAATCATGTAGAGGACGATACGTTTAATAACGGAAAGTATGCTTCGGATAATTTTTCAGTGTCGTTTTGTTTATTAATTCCTTTTCTTTGTTTTTTAATGTATATCATTTCTGATGTGGATCTTTTTTGAAAGAAAGGTTCTGTGTCCAAAATTTCAATGTTATGCCAATTGAATTTATAATCAAATTTAATTTGATGCTGTGCTACTACATTATGCACTGTGTTAAAATTGGAAGTGCTAGATTTATGTTTTTTCAGTCTCGTTTTTATTTTTCTCTTAGTTTGTTCGACGTATGAGGATTCACAATTCAAGCAATTAATTTTATAAACTACATTACATTGTTCCATTATATCAAGTTTATCTTTACCTGTTTTGATTATCGAATTTAATTTATTCATAGGTTTATACGCGATTTTAAAATTATTTTTTTCCGTAATTGATCTAAATTTTTCTGAGATATTTTTAATGTATGGTACCGTAAAATATGTATTAATAGAATTATCATTGTTTAAATTTTGAAAATTGTTCTCATATAAATTCTTTCTTCTAGCAAGACATTTGATTCTTTTGTTAATGGTATTAAAGATTAACTCTAATGGATAACCGTTGTCAAGTAAGGTACTAATCATCATTTCTATGTTCTTATTATGAAATTCTGGATGTGCAAGAAATAGAATTCTGTCAAGTAGGCCGATAATAACACCTTTTTTATGTTTAATCGGATGATTCGAATGAAAACTAAGATAGCGTCCAGAATTCGTCGGTTTTTTATAATTGTTAAATCTAATCTGTCCTTCCTTAACATCCACAGTCACATCTAGAAAATTTATCGCACCTTTATAATTCCGTTCGCAAGTAAATGTAATCCTGTCATGAAAAAAGTTAAATTTATCTAATGTCTCGTTGATTTGCTTTTTGGAATTGCAAGAATAATATCATCCACATATCAATAATATAGTGGAATGTTAAAATTTAATTTAGAAATCACATCTTTCTCCAGGTCCCGTAATACAATATCAGCTAAAATGGGAGATAGAGGAGAACCCATAGGCATGCCAAAAATTTGCTTAAAGGAAACATTGTCAAATTTGAAATATGTGGAGTTAAATATTAATGAAATGGCTTTAAGAAATTCGTCCTTTGGTATTTTAGTGTTTGTTGAGATGGAATTCCATTTCGTCAATGTTTTTTATCACTAATTCTTCCGGAATATTTGTATACATCGATACAATATCGAACGACAAAATTTCATATTCCTCGTTAATAGACGATCCATTAATTTTGTTAACAAAATTAAAACTATTTTTTATATGACTAAATTCTTTTTTTAAACTTTTATCGATCTTTTGTTGAATCATATATCGGAAAAAAATTGCTTACATATTTGTATAAGATTACTATTTTGTGTTTTTCGATTTGACTGTTTAATTATATTTTATTAAATTAAATCCGATTGAGTTATTTCTAATATTTATAAGATAACTAATTTTTTTTTTAAAAAACGTATTGTATTGATTAAATTATAATTGCGTATATTATTTAATAGAAACTGGAACTTTTGTGTGGACAT
>NW_017300318.1:108857-121919 GCF_001594075.2 Trachymyrmex cornetzi
AAATAATTTATATAATTATATTATTTATTTAATAATTTATATTATATTAAATAATTTATATTTATATTAAATAATCGATTAACATAAAATTTTCTTTGTAAATTTATTCATCATTGATAATAAGAATAATAATAATAATGATTGCAATATCGGACTTCCGTTTCCGGTGTGCAGAGAGATAAGAGTAGATAGGAAAGTTGGACAGAGCAGAGAACGAGATTAGAGTGAGAGAGTGGAGTGAGTGTGTGTTGGTAGGCGTAGGTGAGAAAGGGAGTGGAGGGAAGGTGGTGAGAGTGGGGGAGAGGTGGAGGAAAAGGTTAGTGACAGTAGAGAAGGGAGAGAAGTAAGGGAGAAGTTAGGGGACGGAGATAGTATTGGGAAAACGTGGCGCACGAGGTGGGAAGAGGAGAGGGAGTAAGTGTGTTCGGTTTTCTGAAGAAGGACCGAAAGGTGGTTCGAGAAGGAAAGGCTGTTCGAAAGTGAAGGTCAAGGAGAAAGGTGAGAGAGAGAGAGAGCGAGAGAGAGAGAGGGGGAGAGAGAGAGAAAGCGAGAGCAAGAAAGAGCGAGGGAGAGAGGGGGGGGGGGGGGGGGGGGGGGTGGGAATAAGGAGAAATGACGGAAAGAATCATGAAGTTGGAGAAAGATAGAAGCGGAAGTACGGGGGAACTGGCGAAGTTCACGAATAGGAAGAGGGAAGGGGAGGGGGGAGAATCAGAAGATAGGAAGATGGAAGAGGTTTTTAGAATCAACAAAAAGACGTTGAGATCACCTGTCAAAATGGGGGAGGAAGGAGAGATGAAGGAAATATTAAAGGAATTAAAGGAATTAAAGGAAATGAGAGTGGAAATGAGAGATGGCTTGAAGGGAATGAATAAAGAGATAAGAGAGGTAGCGAAGGGACAAAAGGAATGGATGAGAAAGGAAATGGAGAAAGTAAAAGAAGAGTTAAGGTGAAAGAAGAAAAATGGCAGAGGGAAAAGGGGGAAATGTTGGAGAGATTAAAAGCGTTGGAAGGGGAATTGGGGAAAATGAAGGTAATGACAGAAGAAAGAAAAGGAGATGGAGGAAAAGAGAGGGAGGGTAGAGAAGAGAGAAGGAAAAGAAATTTGGATGGAAAGGATAAGAAGATTGGAGAGAAGGAGTGAATGAAGAGAGAGAGAGGAGAGGAAAAGAAATGTAGTGATAAAAGGGATAAAGGGGGGAGAGGGGGAAATAGGAAGGAAAGTTAAGGAGATATTGGTAAGTATCGAAAGGGGGGTGGTGGTGAAAAAAATAAGAATGATAGAAGTAGGTAGGCAGGAGAGGGGATGGATGGAGGTGGTAACAATGGATAGTATAGAGGAGAAAAGTAGGATTATGAGAAATGAATGGAAGTTAAAGGGAAGGGATATTTGGATAGAGGAAGATCTAACGTGGAAAGAGAGAAAGATGAGATGGATGATAAGGCGTAGTATTGGTGAAGGAAGGGGGAGAGCTAAGATAGGACAAGGGGGGTATGTATTGAAGGGGTATGATGGAAGTGGGATGAAGAAGGGGAGGGAACTAAGGCATGGATGGGGGAGGAAATGGGAAGAGGGGGAGGAGAATAAGGTGGGAGAAAGGAATAAGGGAGCGGAAAGGGAGAGAAGGGAGGGAATGGTGATGGGGGAAGAACAGGGGGGAAGGGGCAAGGGAGGGGTAGAGATTAAAGATCGGTGTAAATAGGGGGGAGAAAGGATCAAGAGGTGGGGTGGAGTAAGGGGGAGAATAGAAAAGGAGTGATAGGGAACGGAGAGCAGAGGAATGGGGAGGGGGGAGAGAAGGGTAGAGGGAGAGGAGGGAGGGAAGAGAAAGTGGTGAGGATAGTGTTTTGGAATGTAGCAAGGTTAGGAAATAAGGATAGGGAGTTTTGGGATAATTTGAAAACATGGGATGCAATGGTATTGATGGAAACATGGGTGGAGGGAAAGGGAGTGAAAAAATTAAGGGAGAGGCTATCGGATGGATATGTGTGGAGAAATACAGAATGCAAGAAGAAGGAATAAGAAAGGGAGGGCAATGGGAGGAATGATAATGGGGATAAAGAGAGAACTGTATGTGGGAGAGAGAGGGAGGAAGGAAATGGAGGGGATGTTGACGGAGGTGATGAAAGTTGGAGAAAGCAGGTTAAGGGTGGTGGGGGTATACATAAACATGGACTTGCAAAGTAAGCTGGAGGGCATGGTTGAATGGATGGAGGGGAGGGAAGAAGGGATAAAAACGGTGATAGAGGGAGGAATTTTAATGTTAGGACGGGTGGGAGAGGGGGAGAATAACGGAGGAGATAGAAGGAGAGGAGGAAGAGGAGAGAAGATCAAAGGATAGTAAGGTAAATAAAGAAGGAAGGAAACTGGTGGGATTTATAAGGGAGTGAGGATGGGCAATATTGAATGGCAATATAAAAGGGGATGAGGAGGATAACTGGACTTATACAGGGGGAAGGGGGGAATCAGTGATAGATTATGTTTTTGTGGATGAAGAAGCAAGGAAGCAGATTGAGTGTATGGAAGTAGGAGATGCGATAGAATCTGATCACCATCCTTTGATAGTAGTATGGAGGGGAGGAAAGGAAAAGGGAAAAAATAAGGGAAAGGAAGGGAGAGGAGCAAATAGGGGGGGGGGTGGAATGAGGAAGGAAGGGTGGTTTTTAGGGAAAGGCTGAGAGAAGTGGAATGGAGGGAAGGGAGGGGGAAGGAGAATATGAAGGAAACGGAAGAAAGAATAAGAGAGGTTTTGGGAAGTATTGAAAAGGAGAGAAGTAAAGAAATGAAGTGAAGGTGGGATAAGGAGTGTATAGAGAAGAAGAAGAGGGTGAGAATGGTATTAAGGGGGTGGAGGAAAGGGAATGGAAATGGAGAGGAGTAAGAAAAAAGGAGGAGGAAAGAAAAAATGGAATATAAGGAGTTGTGCGAGCTAAAGAAAAAAGAGGAGAATGAAAGATGGGAAAGAAAAGTGGAGGGAGCGAAAAGTGAAGGACAAGTATGGGAAATAGTGAATGGGGAAAGAAAGAAATGGAAGGGGATAAATAAAGGGATAGAGATGAGGGAGTGGGAGGAATACTTCAAAGAATTGTTAGGGAGGTAGAAAGGAGAGTGGTAAGGGGAAAGAATATGAGGGTGGGACGGAGGGAGAAAGGGAGCTGAGTAGGGAGGAGATAAGAAAAGTGACGAGAAATTTGAAGGATGGAAAGGCAATGGGGGTGGACAGGATTCCGAATGAAGTATGGAAGTATGGGGGAGAGGAGATGGAGGAATGGATGTGAAGGGGATGTAATGAAGTTTGGAAGGGGGGATGGCCAGAGGAATGGAAAGAGAGAGTGGTGGTGCCGGTAAGGAAAAAAGGGCAGGGGGAAGAGGTGAAGGATTATAGAGAGGTGTCGATAATGCCGACGTTATACAAAGTATATACGGCAGCATTGGCAGAAAGATTGAGGGAGGAAGTGGAAGGGAAGGGGCTAATTCCACCGAATCAAACGGGTTTTAGGAAGGGGTTGGTAACGATGGATAACATGTATGTATTGAATTATTTAGTAAATAGGCAGGTAAGGAAAAAGTGAGGGAAATTGATTGCATTATTTGTGGATTTTAAAACGGAGTTTGATTCGGTGGATAGGGGGATATTGGTGGAGGCGTTGAGGAGGAGGGGGGTAAGGGAAGGATTGGTAGAAAGAGTGGGGGAAATAATAAGGGAAAAAAAAGTAGAGTTAGAGCGGAAGGGGGATTAGGGGAAAGCTTCTGGACAGCGAGGGCGGTAAGGCAGGGGTGTCCACTGAGCCCTTTGTTATTTAACATCATGATGGCGGATTTAGAAGAAGAGATGGGTAAGGTTAAGGTGAGGGGGTGAAGGTAGCAGGGGAGAGAGTGTATGCGGATGATATAGTGTTGTTGGCGGAGGATGAATGGAGTACGAGAAGTTTGTTAGAGAGGCTGGAGGGATATGTGGTGTAACCGTACTCGCGAGCAACGGCACAACTTCGTCGCGTGTTCTCGGTACTCAAAGTACGCAAAAGTATCTTCTCTCCCTCGGTAGCAGAATTTTGCGACAGCCGAAATTTGTCGGAGGGCGAGAGAGATAGGCCACAAGAATAAATCACGCGAAAGCGTAATAATAAGAACAATTATATTTGAAAAGAATGTAATGAAGCAAATATGATAAATTACAGTAGTGAAGCAATTACAAGTACTCTCCGGGGCTTCGCCCCTCCGCTCTGCTCGATCCTCTCGGTACTCGCACAGAGAGCCGCTAACTTAATCCTAACGCCGGCCGCCGGTCATACGCTACAGCACGAGCCCCGACCTTCTCCGCGGTATCTTCCGACGGTGTCAAACGCCCACCCCTCGACAGCCAGCCAGAACCCGTACACGCTGTACCACCAGACGCCCGGACGTGCAACGCCGGCCCGCGGCCGCCGCCACGCGATGGTGCGACGCGGTTATAGCGAACTCTTTTATGCGACACGACTCTACTCGACAGCGGGAATTCCGGAAACGGACTCTACTCGGTAACACCGCAATCGGAAGTTCACTCGGCAACGCGACAATCCGCGTTCCGAGGCGACAGCACAATGCGCGGCGGCACGATTATAGCAAGCGTGTCTCCGCGGCGCGACACTAAACGATAACGCAATTACAATAATCGTCGTTACGCGACCCGACGAAACTCGACAACGGGACTACTCCGCGCGTTTCTACGCGGCTCTACTCTACTCGGTAACCGGCAGTGACTCTCCCGTGGCGAAAGGAACGAGCGCGACTCGGCCCTCAATTCTCTTCACACGACTCTAATTTACTTCCCCTCGGCAGCGAATATTACTCCCCTCACTCTGACTCTCGAAACGCGACAGCTAATAATTCCCAAGCTCGGGAGGATGGCACGTGGCCCGCGGCTCCGCGGTTCTACACGGCGGCCATTGCGCCGATTTTATCGTTACGGTGCGAGCTGGCTTACGTGCGATCCACCCGGCGACGTACCCCGGTCGGCAGCCTTACAAATGACGACGCTCGTCTCACCCTCGTCGGCTCCTTCGTCCTCTCGACTTCCTCTTGTTCCTCGGTAATCTGCACTCGTTCTCGTCGACGGCGGCTTCGCACCTCCTTTACACGCTCGCTTATCCACAGGAAGAGTGAGGCCCGGGAGCTCCCGACGGATTCTCGCAGGCTGATTAGCGCTCCCCCCCTCCTGCGGGGGGAGGTAGTCACGCTGATTGGCTTCTGCGTGTCACGGCATTCGCGCGTGCCGTGCAGGCCCGCGCGGCCTTGAATCCTCGCTTATGCGAGCGCGCAATGAGGATTCCTGTCAAGGGTGGCATCCCTGTTCACGGCCCTTGCACTTCCTGGCCTGGCGGAGGAGATCGGGATGGATTTCCTTCCCGCCCGTCGGGTCCTAGGCTCCCGACGGCGTACGTCCGGCTCCTCCAGAGTGGCCGGGAATTCTGGCATCCTCCGGTGCTCTGCAAGGGGTACATGGTGAAAGTATGGTTCCCCTTATTTTCGACAGTGGTTACAAGCAATGATATAAAATGGTACAACCTGCTAATCCGGGCTCCCGGATGTGTGCCCTTCTCTCTGCTCTGCGGCCGTCCTTACGATCCGGTCCTTCTTCTGTCTTCCTTCCAAGGGTGGCGGGCGAGACGGCACGATGATGCAATGCCATTTCACCGCAGCTGCCGAGCGTGATCCGTGGCGCGCCTACGCTCCCTGATACGCTTGGTCATTACGCAAAAGAAATGCTAGTATAAAAGAATAAGATCTGCCAAGTAAACCAAATGACGCGAGTTTTTAACGCACGTTCGCAGGTGCGTTTGCACGCACGCTCGCGTGCGCGCTATCCTACGTGCTCGCCCTTCGAGCCGGTAGGAAGCGCGAGTCCGCCGTCGACAAGTCCGCACAGTGACGGACAAAATGTCACGTCACAACATGTAATTCTATTTGACATGGAATATTCTAGATTCACACATCTCTAGTATACAATAATGTATTTGCACAATATTATTGTACATATTGTCATATATTCAGGTTTGGCGTGATCTAAAAAGTAATACATCGAAAAAGGCTTCAAAGTTGAGGAATGAAAGAAATCGAACGGGTAATTTCCCTATAAATGCAGAACCTTTGGACAGCTTAGAACAACGTGTTATAGCCACTATGGGTTTAGAATATGTACAGGGCGCATCAAATTGTCCAGACAGTATTCCAGAAGAAGAAGTACAGTTAACGTCTTTGTTTATACAGATTATTTGATACATGCAGCAACTAGTAACCTTGTATTACATTTTATATATCAAGCTGCTTTTATCCCATATAAAGTGAATTGAAATTTTTACGAATATGTTGAAAAGCAATTTTTTAAGAACACGCGTTTTTTATTCTGGCGGAGAAAAAGAGAGTGTAAGTGAGAGAGAGAAGCCTAATTTTTCATACAATTATTGCTTTACATAACACAACATCATATGTTTCCTATATAATCGCATATATCATTTCTGCATCATGTATTCATCTTATTAATCTGTTTGTAGGAATATCAGATACAACTAGAGAATGGTAACGAAAATGTTTTACAAATTCCACCTGCAACAACATTTTTGAGGATTTTATTAATATAGAGAACATAAGGCATGAAAATAATAACAGTAAGGAAATTTTTACAAAAATTATGTACTTTTTATGCTTACTTAATACTATTATGTTATTACATATTATATGCTATCCCGTTTTTAACAACCGAAGGATCTAGATACTGGGAAGGCTCTATTTCCTAATCCGCGCAATAGATGCGCGGGCAAAAGGGAGGCCGTGCTGTGGCCACTGAAGAAGAAGACAGACAATGAGAAGATGGCGGCGATGCGCCGCGTTCTTTGCCACGTGTAACGTTCCGACTGATATAAAATTCCAATACTTTATTAGCAACACGGTCTTTTTATTTATGATATAAAATTCCAGTACTTTATTAGCAACAATTGGCGACCGTGTATTATCGTTGCTAACCATCCGCAAGAAAAAGACCGTGAGAGGTTAAGTTATCAATCACGATGGATAAACTGAAATCGTCACAGAAGATTATTGGCAGCTCATTTACAAAGGCATATAACGTTTTTCAAGATGAGATGCAAAGACCATCACCGAATCTAACCAAGTTACAGACACAGTTTGCATTAATTCGGGATAAAGCAATCGAACTCACCGAATTAAGTCACAAGATACGAGATGGGATGATCAGCGCCAACGAACAAGAGGAAACCCTTACGAAGGAAGTGGAAATCGCAGATGAATATGCGACAAAATATCATCAAGCAAAGATCGAGTTAAATGATATTATGGAAGTAAAAGCAACGCCAACATCATCCTCACAGCCAGCAATAGTAACTTATCAGGAAAGTATTCGCACATTAAAACTTCCTAAAATAGAGTTAAGAAAATTTGGGGACGAAATTAAGGACTGGCTCTCATTCTGGAGCACATTCCAAAAAATTCATGAAGACGCAACATTGTCAAGAGAAGACAAATTTCACTATCTTTTGCAATCTACAGTCAAAGATTCGCGAGCATTCGAGGTAGTCAATAGTTCCCCCCCCCCCCCCCCCCGACAATTATGAAAAGGCCATAGACAGTCTAAAATCTCGTTTTGGTAAAAAAGACTTACTCATAGAATTTTATGTGCGAGAACTACTGAAATTAGTTTTGAACAAAAACAAGAATATTTCACTAATTTCCATCTATGATAAGTTAGAGACACATTTAAGAGCGCTCGAATCATTAGGCGTAACAACAGATATGTGCGCGGCCATGTTGTTTCCGTTAGTCGAGTCTTCGTTGCCGGAAGAAATTCTAAGAACCTGGCAACGAGCAATAGCTACAAGAGATGTTTTAGCCACAAATATTACTGCAAAAGATTGTCTTATGCATTTAATGGCATTTTTAGGAAAAGAAATGGAAAGCGAAGAACGCATCCATATGGCCAAGACATGCTTTGAAACAACTAACGATCCAGCGAAGAATAAAAAGAAAACAAAAAGTGACCAAGATCAAGATATCGTCACAGCAGCCGGATTATTAACAATGAAGGAAATAAGCCCGCCAAAATGTTTGTTTTGCGAAGAAAGTCATGACAGTCTACATTGCAAAAAAGCCAGGAGCATGTCCATGGAACAGCGAGTCACTTTAATCAAGAATAAATAAGGTTGTTTCAAATGTTTACGAATAGGACATAAAATGTCGTAGTAAGCAAAAATGTTCTTGGTGTGGAAAAGGGCATTGTCTGCTGTTATGCAGAAATTTAGTCAATAGCGACGAAAAATCAAACAAAAACACACAAAAAGAATCAAATGAGTCAGGTTTTAATGAAGTAAGTACTAGTCTTGCTAACATAAATTTGAATACAAAAGTATTTCTACCCTTGTTAAAAGTCAGATTGCGAGGTCCCACAGGTACGATAAACGTACGAGCTATTATTGACACTGGTTCTCACAAGTCTTACATTTTAAGCCGAGCAGCAGAAGAAGTAGGTTATAAAATCATAGGAGAACAAACCATGATACATCTGTTATTCGGAGGAGCCAGAACCAAACCTAAAAATCATCAGGCATATCGGATTTATTTAGAGCACCTCGATGGTTCGTACAAGTGCGATTTTATCGCTTTTCAGCAACAAATTACATGTCTCAACACCCCCAAGTCAAACTGTAAGCTATGGAAGGACACGCTTGAAAACAATAAGATACAACTGTCCGATAACGGGGAAGGCGACGAATTTATCACGATATTAATAGGAGCAGACGTTGCAGGCAGATTATTTACCGGAAAGATCCTTCAGGTAGATGATAATGTAACAGCTATTGAAACGAAGCTTGGTTGGACTTTAATGGGCAAAAACTTAATTGACAATACCAAAGAAAATACAACTTTAATGATCATATCCATGATGGCAGAGAACGCCGAAGTGTCAAACCTGTGGAAACTGGATACGTTAGGAATTATAGATCCTATAGAAAGCGAAACCAAAGAGGTACGTCAAGAAGAAGTAAAAACCTTGTTTCGAAATACAACTAAGATTAACGATGAAGGACGCTATGAGGTTCTATTACCTTGGAAAGTAAATCATCCAGTGCTGCAAGACAATAGAGAAATAGCTGAGAAGAGATTAAAATCAAGTACGAAGAAACTACGTCAAGAAAACTTATATGAAGATTACGAAGCAGTCTTCAATGATTGGCTATCTGAAGGCATTATCGAGAGAGTACCAGAAAGTGAGGTCGGAGACAGAGGCTATTATCTTCCTCACAGACATATCGTCAAAGAGAAAAGTACGATCAGAATTAGACCAGTTTTTGATGCTTCAGCGAAAACAAAAATCTCACCATCGTTAAATCAATGTTTGGAAACTGGCCCCAATTTACTTGAGCTTATTCCAGCTATGTTACATCGATTCCGGGAAAGGAAGATAGGAGTATCAGCAGACATCGCAAAAGCTTTTCTTCAGAGTATTACACAGTCAGATAGAGATGTCCTGAGATTTCTGTGGTGGGATACTCAAGGAAATATCATAACATACAGACATCGTAGAGTAGTCTTTGGTGTATCAAGTAGCCCTTTTTTATTAGCAGGAACTATTGAGTTACATATTGAACGAAGCTCCAATACTACCAACTCAACAACCAGAGAAGCAATCTGTAAAAAACTCGCGAAATCATTTTATGTGGATGATTGTGTTACAAGCGTCGATTCACATGCTGACTTACAAACATTCCAAAAAGTGGCTACTTCTCTAATGAACGAAGCGAAGTTAGATTTAAGAAAATGGAGGTACACTGGTATGAAGAGCCAATATGAATACACTACAGTACTTGGTCTTCTGTGGGACACTGAAAGAGATACTTTGGCATTGGCAGGATTCCTATCAAACACAATACCAGAAAAAATTACGAAGAGAGTTGTACTTTCAGCAACGTGCAGTGTTTGACCCATTAGGATTCATCTGCCCGGTGTTACTTAAACCAAAATTAATGTTGCGACGTTTATGGGATCAACAACTGGACTGGGACACAGAAATTGATCACGACAACAAGAGAGAATTTCTCGAGTGGATACAACAATTGAATCTGCTTCGAACCTTGAGAATACTTCGTTGGATTTTCGGGGCGCAGCGAGACGAAAAGTCTATTACGTTCCACATGTTCGTAGATGCAAGTCAGGAAGCCTAAGCTGCTGCTCTATTCATACGAGTAAAGTCAAACCACGAAATTAAAGTGCATTTAATAGAAGCAAAATCAAGGGTGGCGCCACGAGGAAAGAAAAGCATCCCGCGTCTCGAATTATTTGCCGCCACCATCGGAGCAAGGCTGATGCATTCTTTCGACAACGCCACAGAATATAAGCATATCAAGAGATATTTCTGGAGCGACTCTACAACTGTTCTGTCTTGGATACGACGAGAAAAACAATGGACGGTTTTTGTGTGGAACCGGGTGCAAGAGATAAGAAAACTTACAGATCCGAACTCCTGGAGATACGTGCCAGGAAAATTAAACCCAGCAGATCTCCCTTCCCGAGGATGTGACGCACAAAAATTTCTTGAATCCAAATGGTGGAAAGGCCTATCCTGGTTAAAACTGTCTCTTGAGGAATGGCCAGTAGAAGAGGAAGAAGTTAACGAAACATTAGTCAATGTAGAGCTTCGAAAGACTTTGACGCAACTGCAGAAGAGGCTTATTGAAGAAAACAAAAATGTGGTCTTGAGTAATTTTATCGAGGATTCTAGAGAAGAAAAGGTTCCGTGGTATTTACAGAGATATTCGTCGTATACGAAGCTTTTACGTCTAATGGCGTGGATAGTAAGATTCGTCAACAATAGTAAAAAGACTCATGTAATCAACGATAAAGAAATAACTGCGAAAGAAGTTACCGCCGCAGAACAAGTCTTATGTCGACTAGCACAGAGAGCAAAAGATCCACGATTACAAGGATTAAACGTATTCGAAGATAAAGGATTCTGGCATACAAGAACGATCATTTCCAATCGTCAAGATAATTTTAACTTCAAATATCCAATAATTCTCGATCCTAAACATGCATTGACAAGGAAGATTATTCACTATACACATAAAGTTAAATCATGCAGGTATAAGTATCACAATGAATAACCTGCGCGAGAAATTTTGGATTATTCAGTCTCGCAAAGCGATACGTTCCGTGATTTACACAAGTGTAAGGCGTGCCGCCATCATTCTGCAAAGACAATGGAAGCCCCACCTGCAATATTACCAAAAAATAGAGTAAGAGATGCCAATACATTTGAAATAACGGGCATTGATTTTGCGGGACCACTCTTTTTATCTGAAGGACATAAAGCATATATTTGTCTTTTCACATGCGCCGTTTATCGAGCAGTGCATTTAGAGCTCGTTACCACGTTATCAACGGAAGGATTTTTAGAAGCTCTCAGGCGATTTATAGCACGTCGGGGAAGACCCTCTATCGTTTATAGTGATAATGGAAGAAATTTTGTGGGAGCATCAAATCTTTTAAAAAGAATTAACTGGCAGAAAATCGCTAAATATGGAACTACCAATGAAATAGTGGTATTTCAACCCTCCTTCAGCAGCCTGGTGGGGAGGATGGAGGGAACGTCTCATACGCATTTTGAAAGACCTGTTGAAAAGAACTTTAGGAACAACCTCACTGAATTACGAGGAGATGTATACAGTTTTATGTGATTGCGAGGCAGTAATAAATTCTAGGCCACTTACTTATATGACTGAGGAAGCTGGGGAAACAGTTACAATCACACCTGCAATGTTTCTTCAAGATATTCAAGAAGAAGGAATACCGGACCTAGATCAGATCGGCAGGGCTCAATTATCAAGAAGTTTACGCTATCGTCAGAGATTAAAAGAAGAATTAAGGAAACGGTTCCGTATCCAGTACCTCAAGGGACAATTGTCTCAACGGAACAATCGCAAATGCGCTAAAACCTCAGTATCAGTAGGCGACATCGTACTTGTCGCTAATGATTTACAAAAACGCCTTAACTGGCCTATGGCAAGGATCAAAGAACTCTTCCCAGGAAAAGACGGCTTAGTACGAGTCGTGAAACTACAAACAGCCGATGGTGAATTGATTCGTCCGATACAAAAACTCATTCCCTTAGAAGTGGAGCTCTACGACGATGATTCAAGACGATATAGAGATATGGTCACACCGGCCATTAAGCCTCAGGAGTTATCTAAGTCTCCTGAGCTAACAACAAAAACAAAAAGCCGACGCATTATAAAGAAGCCAGAGCGACTGGGATTCTAATTTTTTTCTTAATTTCAATTTTTTTCTTGATTATGTTTAATTCATGTTTTTCCTTTAAAAAAAAATTGTTTCTTTTTTCTCTCTCTCTCTCAAGCAGGTTAAATTGATACGAGAGAGTACAATTTAAGGCGGGAGGATGTTCGAAGAGCGATTCACCTATGCTATCCCGTTTTTAACAACCGAAGGATCTAGATACTGGGAAGGCTCTATTTCCTGATCCGCGCAATAGATGCGCGGGCAAAAGGGAGGCCGTGCTGCGGCCGCTGAAGAAGAAGACAGACAATGAGAAGATGGCGGCGATGCGGCGCGTTCTTTGCCACGTGTAACGTTCCGACTGATATAAAATTCCAGTACTTTATTAGCAACAACTATTATGTTATTACATATTTAGATAATATTGTTACGGAAATACTCGAAGAGAATATGGTTGATGACCTTGCTTATGTGGATGTTTTACAATGCTGCAATAGAACTACTACTCCAAGAGACACAACTGCTGAAGAAAGGGCTACAAATAGAAGAAAAATCATTAAACAGAAACCATCTAACAGCAATGCAAAAAGAAGTGGGGAAATTATGCAAAACAGTAATACCTCTTATATCGTACATGAATGTCTCGTATCATACATGTTAAATGATTAGAGATGTCAAGAAATGCATAAAAAAGTTTTAGGCAGAATAACATTCCGATTTTTAGTTACATAATGATAAATTTCCGTTACTAATCAAAAAATTATATATTCTTAGGGGCTCC
>NW_017300318.1:123137-129544 GCF_001594075.2 Trachymyrmex cornetzi
TCAAGTTATAAATAACTTGCAAGAGGTATTAAATGAAAAGTTAATGAAGTAAAAAAGTTATCTTTATTTTATAACATTAATATATACTGTTAAACATGTATATGTATATATTTACAATAAAACATATTATTTCATATTCTGCCATATTCACGAGCAATGAAACGTTCTTGTATACGAGTAGCAAGTGCCCGTCCTTGAAATACGTTGCCTCTATCATCTTGTTCGACAGCCACATTAGGCCTATTTGCGTTATGAAATGCAGCCACTTCATTTTCATCAACTTCTACATCGTATAAACGATTTTGGATTCTCATATTATGCAAGACAGCGTATGCATTGACTATTTTACCGGCCATGTCTGGTTTGTATTTATATTAGACGTCTCTGTGCCGATAAACAACGAAATACGGCTTTCCACACGCCAAATAATCTTTCAACGCATGATCTGGCGCTGCATAAATCGTCATTATATTGAAACCTTGGTGTATTTGGTTGTTCATGTTTTAAGGGAGTCATTAACCACGGTTCGAGACTATATCCGTCATCACCTGTAACAAAAAAATATTAATTTTTCAATTACCATTATTTATCCATTATATGTAAGTTAAAATTATCTATTCACTATATTGTGCTATTGTAATTTACCAATCAACCAAGTATTACGTTCTCCATTATTAAATCTACGTTCCATAACACGGCGTACTGGTGAATTCGACCATATATATGCGTCATGTCGTGCGCCGGGGTATCGTGCATTCACATTTAAAATTTTGAGATCGGGATAGCAGATCTAACAAAAAAAAGTACAAATTTATATAATTATAAATCGTATTTTAATTTTATCACATACTTACAACTTGTGCATTGATTGTGTGATTACCTCAATGGTTGACATAAGTTTCTTCATGCCGGATCGGCCCTTTTATGTTAATATACGTACAGTCAATTGCCCCAATAGTACTCATAAATGGCTGGGGTGCAACTCTAAATTTTTCTCTGGCAATATGACGTTCAATATCAGTCAAGGGAAATCTAACCCATTGTCGCAGTAAGGTATTGTTGATAGCATCAGTCACTTTACGTACGTAGCGGCTGACAGATGGTTGACTAATCGCAATATCCCATTGTTAACCGATTGCTCCTTGAAAATAGCCAATAGCATAAAATCTGAGCGCAGTTAAAACCTGTAAGGAAATATTTATATTTTGTGATAAGAAAAAAAATATAACCAAGTATGATTATCTAAGAAAATACAGTTTCTCAATTATTATTTAATAATGTAAGGGTGATGTCCCATGCAGCAGATCGTACATAAGCGGATTCGCGTATCGCCAATCACAGAATTATTCTCTTAGATCTGTTTGCAAATTTCGCAAGCATATCTAAGAAAATGATTCTGTGATTGGCGATACGCGAATCCGCTTATGCACGATCCGCTGCATGGGACATCACCCTAAAAATACAATTATATACTCTCTTTCTCTCTCTCTTTCTCTGCTAGTAAACTTGACATGTTGCTTCCTGGATATATTTAATAAACGCAAAATAAAAATTAATATCTGTATATACCTGACGTTCAGGGCTGATTCCATTTATGCGATTTCGATTCTCCAAATTTGGTCTTAAAATATCTGTTAGTTCCATTACAATGTTTGGAGTTAATCTGTATAATTGTACAAATTCACTATCGTGCAAGTCAAACGGATCATGTAGCTCACGCCAATTATATCTTTGTATTTGACGTTCTAATCGTCCTTCTCTATGGTCCAGATAAAGGAGATCCCAAGCAAGATATTGTTCTGCCATTATGATTTCCAAAACTAAAACAAGATTTGCTTCGTTTTAAGCGAGAGCTTTAAATGGTATACCATTTATTTATCATGTCTTAATAACAATTACAAATAAAATCTTGTGTATATGTATCATGGCTGTATATGGACGGTAATTATACAGAATAATATCTTCAAGAATAATTAAGGTATTACTTTTGGAAGCTTGAAATAAATATTCGAGCAATTATTTGTATTTTACAACTCCTACACAATTTTACTAAAATTTGTATATCTTTTTATCCCTAATAATATTATTTCATATATTTCATGTCTGGTAATTATTTACAATACGTCTCTTACCTCCGATTTCGATGAAATTAGGCTTATTCGACACGTTTTTGCACAAAACGAAGGAATCTGTAAGAAAAAACGTTGGGACGGCCCCGCGAACCGAGATATTAAAGTTGACGGCTATAGAGGTTAGGAAATTCGTCATATCGACGAGATGCAACGACATGTACGAACATTTTGGTCACAAATTCTTCAAAATATACAATTCTCTACTTTAAAAATACAAATTTGTGTTTGTAAAGCAGAGAATTTGTTTGCACAGCAGAGAATATAATTGTGAATGAGTAATTGTTAATAATTATATATATAATTATATATCTCGGTTCGCGGGGCCGTCCCATCGTTTTTTCTTAGATTCTTTCGTTTTGTGCAAAAACGCGTGGAATAAGCCTAATTTCATCGAAATCGGAAGTGAGGAGCGTATTGTAAATAATTACCTCATGTTTTTTCTAACAGCAAAATATAATTTTCGTACATATTATCTAATTGACGAATAATAATTAAATATTTTAACAAATCTTACTTGTAAAATGAAAGGTATGCGTTCCCTCTCCCACATCGAATCTCTAGTTTACATAAAATTGGTTTAATAATTCTTGAAACTTTGTCGGTATACTTGTCGGTCAACGTTTTCGTCACATATGAAGGGTCACGTTAGACATAACGATTACTGTTGCTTTGAAACTATATGTATCGTTATAAATTTGTCGTTAACAGCGGTACAGAATAGCTTTTTTCGCATGTTGTCGGCCGACACCATTAACGACGCCGACGATAGTCGGTACGCGGGAACGGAATAGCGCCCCTGGCGCGGATGCATATTCTATACTGGCGCGGATGCCACGGATGTATGCTCTGGCGCGGACGTAGCGAGTTAGGCACATACTGGTGCGGGCGAGGCGAGTGTATATCCTGGTGCAGGCGGCGAGTTATTCTCGGCGAGAAGCGGAAAAAAATCTGGGAAAGCGGCTGGGATTGAACCCTGATCTCCAGCGTGACAGCCTATACGCTTTACCACTGCGCCACTGCGATTGTACGGAATCACTATTTTGATTGTAGCCTTACGGTACATTTACGCGATACATACGAAATTATTGAACGACGAATCGATGCGTATATTTAAATATTTCGGAAAAACGTTCCTGTTTTTCATAAGTAACATTTCGTACAGGGTATCTCAGAGAATTTGGAGCAATACTCATGTTTAGATAAAATTAGATGTTGAGACGGAAAATCGTGCACCATATTTTTCAATTTTCAAGTATTATCAATTTTCTAAAGAGAACCGAACAAGCAAAATATTCGTCCGGCCTACTGTCAAATGCGCGTTCTTGAGTTTTAATATCCCGGCGCTCGAGGGGGGCGGATGGGGGAGGATGGTTTGCTAAGCGGCAATAGGCACGTCGCCCGGTGCGGCGGCGAAAAAACAATTCCCCGTGCTAGGCGATCGTTCCTTGACGCGCACGTGTATTTGGCCGAGCGGATAGATTTGGAGATCTTTACAAAGAAATGGCATTTCATTGTTCACATGCTAAATGAAGACATAAATACGGAATATATTGAGGAATATTTCTTTCTTTTTTTATTCATGAGTGCATAAGCAAATATGTGCATATTATATTTTACTTAATATTTTAATCTCGCATTTTTGAAAATGACAACAATTCCAGCGTATTCTGCAACATGCATTTAGTCTTGGAAATAACATACTTATCAGTGATTAATTAGGCCTATATATGGAGATGTATTTAAAAGTATATGAATAAAAACACAAAGAATTTTAAAGATAAGTACATCTCGTTGAATCATATATTTATTATGACTGTCGGACTGGAAAGAAGTTGTATATACGCAAATGATACTCGTATGATCATTTCAATTAAATTAAAAAATTTCCGGTAAAAATAAAAATGTAGTTATACAGAAATAGTATATTTTGTTCGATGTTTAGTACATTTCTTATAGGAATAATACAATAAATAACAAAAAAAGATTCTCGATCTTCCACAAATTGTAAGTCAACCCTTCGTAGATGCGAACATAATGATGCATTTACGACGCATATATCGTCTATAATGTGTAGTGATAATATTATTTTGCATATACATGAATCATCAAATTGCAATGTGTAATAATTACATAAAATTATTTAAATGTAGTTGTAGGTATACGGCCGTCGCCTTTTACAACGGATTTGTGTCATTTTTATTCATCGAAAGTCTTTCCATCTACCACTAATACTTTGTTAAATCTGTAATGCACGTTTCAGAATACGTAAAAATTGATGAAATCGTTGCACCGAATGTGCCATGTGTACGGCAAGTATCCCGTATCCGACGCTTTTATATTATGTGGCCGGATAACCGGATATCATTACTGTCCGACAATATATCCGACCGAAATTTTATATTGAGTTTGAAAATTTACGCCATACATTTTCAAGATTCTACATTCATAGTTACACAAGAACAAATAAAGTGATCATTTCTTATTATATCTAATTTATTACTTTTCCGAAGGCATATTTTCAATAATGATTGCCGCGCGACGGAAGTGAAATAGATAGAATGTCTGACATTACGTTTATCATCGTTCGTAGATGGATAGATATTTTCGCAATAGTTATCGAGATATTAATTACTAAACATCGTAACCGCGCAGGATTCATTCATCCAGCGCTCGAGATCGCTAGGCCGGCTATAGGCGCTTGGCACGCGGTGCGCGGCAGGAGGGGAATTGTTTACTACAAGCGGCAACAGCGCATTGAATGCTGGCCCTCTACTGAATGTTCCTCCGTCTTTTTTATCAAAACGACATTTCTTATAAAATATATACTATATTCTATGTATCGCGTAGAAATGTATGTACGGATGTGTGTGCGTACACATGCGTATATGTATGTGTACGTATATGAACAGCAATAGTGGTACGTGATAAAGAATCGTGAACCGAAAAATGACACTGATCGACAATGAAAATGTATTCTGTGTCAAAAACATAAATTTTATTAACTTTATAGCGATAATAACAATGGAAATCTCAACTCTAATTGTCATGATGCCTTCATTGTAACCATAAAATATGTATGAGAATAGGTGATGTCGCTGTCTAATACCATTTTGCAATACGACTATAAATATTTGTTTCTAACGTATTTTTGCCTGTTAAAAACGAATGCATTGTTTACATTTGGCTGCATCACAATTTTGAGATAAAAAATGAGGCGAAAGACGAAAAAAGCAGGATATTCATGACGTTGTAGCACCGGAATCAAATGTTTCTTCTAAACTTCTTTAACGCGAAAATATCAACTTTCACTTTTAAGATGCATCTGACTTCTTTTCCGTTTTCGAGATATAACAATTAGAAAATATCTTTTCTTCTCTATAAAACATAGAGGAGGCCTTTTATATCGATACTGCTTTATTGTCATTCTAAATTATATGGAGAGAGAGAGAGAGAAAGTGTTTTTATACTTACATAACATTATTGAGTACAAAAGAGTACTTACTTTCCATATAATGCAGTATGAGGGCTATTTTCAAATTGCTATAACGCTAAAACGAAAATTCTCATACTGAAACGAAGAGTTCATATGTTCGCTTGGCGTTATTGAAATTTGGAAAAAAAGAATTGCTCTCAGTGTTACAGCGTCATGAAAATCCTCGAAATTATTGCTCTTTACCTCTTCAACGTCAGTTTTCGCAAAATTGTGACGCAGCCACATTTTAACAACGGATTCGTGCTCAGCAGACAAAAGTTCCTGGGAAACTAATATTTATACTCGTATCGCGACATGATATAAGACAGTGATTTCACTTATTTCTCACATAAACTGACATATTTTATGTTTGCGATTAGTGCATCAGGAAAACTAAAGCGAAGCTTCAATTAGTATCGACATATTCGTAATTAGTGCTAGTTAATAACATAAATAAGAATTGATACAGATGTTATCTTTATGTATTTTTCGAGCCACGATACTGTATCACATGCCACTATTGCATTTCACATATGTATTGCGTGCGCGCACATACATATATATATACATATACAGGGTGTCCCATTTAACCTGAAATATCGAAATAACTCAAAAAATACGCATTGGACGACATAATAACCAAAATAAAAGTTGTTCCTGTCGAAGAGGGCCGTCGAATGATATCAAAATCGACTTCGCCCCCGCCCCCCCTGGGGGTGGGGTGGAGGGCAACTTTAGAATGTCAAACGGGAACCCCCATTTTTTATTACAGATTCGGATTCTCCATGAAAAAATAAGTAAGT
>NW_017300318.1:129910-135337 GCF_001594075.2 Trachymyrmex cornetzi
GGCCCGCCAGATCGCCTGACCTTACCTCGCCAGATTTCTGCTTATGGGGTCACCTGAAAGATGTCGTTTATAAAGAAACGGCTACCACCCGCGAAAACATGATGCAATGAATAAGGGATGCTTGCGCCGCAATAACACCAGACATGCTTTTAAGATGCGTGCAGGCATTTATAGCACGAGTCAACAAGTGCATTGAAGTTGGCGGTCATCAATTTGAACAGTTAATTTAATCGAATGGTGAGAGGCGAGGGGACTCACCGAAAACAAACACCCTGAAGGTGAGAGGCGAGGGGAGTTTGATTCGTTGGATACTTTTCTCAAAAATTGTTATATCCAATGCCCAGTCTCAATCTTTCGTTACTCTTACTTTCTTTCGTTTTCATCGTTTACAGTGCCATCTGCCACGAATCGGAAAAAAAGTTTCGAATAAAACTTACTTATTTTTTCATGGAGAATCCGAATCTGTAATAAAAAATGGGGGTTCCCGTTTGACATTCTAAAGTTGCCCTCCACCCCACCCCCAGGGGAGCGGGGGCGAAATCGATTTTGATATCATTCGACGGCTCTCTTCGACAGGAACAACTTTTATTTTGGTTATTATGTCGTCCAATGCGTATTTTTTGAGTTATTTCGATATTTCAGGTTAAATGGGACACCCTGTATATACAGGGCGTTGCAGATACATACTAGGCAATACGACGGGTTGCGCGGCAAACTTTGCATGGCCAAGCGTGGTTTAATAGACAATGACAGTGATTTTATACATTATACAATGACAGTGACTTTATATTATAAAGTTTATGTTATAAAGTCACTGTCATTGTCCATAAAACCGCGTCTGCCAATGCAAAGTTTACCACGCAACCCGTTATACTGCCTAGTATGTATCGGCAACACTCTGTACATACATACATACACACATACAACCCACGCAATACATAAAAAAGACATTTTTTGTAAAATATTAAGAAAGTTCGTCTTTATAGAAAAGACGGAGGAACGACCAGCTCAGAGCCGATCCAGTGCGGCTTGCAGTAAACAACTCCCCTCTTGCCGCACACCACGCACCGCGCGCCTGGTCTCCGCACGCTGGCCCAATGCATCTTACGTTGAGCGGAGTGGATACTCGATCATTCGTAATCGACGATCTTTAGTAATTTTTCTTAAATTCTAATTTTTCATTTTTTAGCATAATTGTTGCAAAAATTTTAAAATGGTACACGATTTTCCAAACCAATTTATATGGGAAAATTAAAAAAAAAATTTTTTTTGGAGCCATGAATGTATGTCCTGGCGCAGATATGTATGTATCTATCTATTATATATATCCTGGTTCGGATGTACTATCCCACACGCTCGAGCGCGGACAAGTACCAACGCAAACCTGTACTATTATGACATGAATGATATTTTTTTGAATCTACGTACACGAATAATTATCGCGTGTATGTAACATAAGGTTAAAATCGAAACAGTGACTCATGCACAAGTTGTAGTGGCTCAGTGGTAAAGCGTTTGGGCTGTCACGCTGGAGATCAGGGTTCGATCCCCCAGCCGTTTCCCAAGGTTTTTTCCGTTTCTTTCGGAGAATAGCTTGCCGCAGTGCTTGTCCGCGCTCGAGCGTGTGGGATAATACATCCGAACCAGGATATATATAATAGATAGATACATACATATCCGCGCAAGGACATACATTCATAGCTCCAGAAAAAAATTTTTTTTTAATTTTCCCACATAAACTGGTTTGGAAAATCGTGTTTGAAATTTTGCAAGGCGTTTTGAAATTTTTGCAACATATACTAATAAATGAAAAATTAGTATTTAAGAAAAATTACTAAAGATCGTCGATTACGAATGATCGAGTATCCACTCCGCTCATCGTAAGATGCATTGGGCGCGCGGTGCGTGGTGTGCGGCAAGAGGGAAGTTGTTTACTGCAAGCCGCACTGGATCGGCTCTGAGCTGGTCGTTCCTCCGTCTTTTCTATAAAGACGAACTTTCTTAATATTTTACAAAAAATGTCTTTTTTATGTATTGCGTGGGTTGTATGTGTGTATGTATGTACAGAGTGTTGCCGATACATACTAGGCAGTATAACGGGTTGCGTGGTAAACTTTGCATTGGCAGACGCGGTATTATAGAGATTCACGAACGCTTCGGAAGAAGGAAACAAAGATAAGCGGAAAAGCGAAATGAAAAAACGCGCAAAGGAATGCACACTAGCTACGCCGCGACCGAGTGCATCATGCGTCAACCAAGAGCACTCCTATGAATATTGCGAACCCCGCTAAAAATAAGAACAACCGAAAGAACGAAAAAACACACAGTAATTAAATAATTCGCAATAGAAGAATTAGAACATTCGAGAGAATTTCGCAACAACACGTGTGCGAGAAACACTCCTTTACCGCGAGGGGTTACGATACAAAATATATATAAAGCGAGACGATTTACAGCAAACCACCTTACTCTTCCTTCCAAGCATAGCCGAGGTAAGATACCTGGAGCGCTTACACTGAGCGTGGTTGCTTCCTTCTTACCCGAGGACCCCTTCACGCTTACGATCAAGCGTAGAGGACATCCTCTTCGCCTGCCTTACTCCGGCCTTTACCGAGCGCCTCCCCAGGCGAGGAAGGCTATCCTCTATCCCCTTGGACGACCGCGCTTCAACGGGAGCGTTGTCATCCAAGCATATTCCTCGTGGAAGCTCCGACGAGCGCTTTAACCGGCGTCGAGGATTCCACTCCTCCCCACCAAGCACTCATTCTTCGTCTTTTCTTTCTCGGGTATATAGATGCCCAAAAGGGAAACGCGTAAGGAGCAAGAGGGGAACCGTCCCGCTCCACCGCGGAGCCGCAGCCTCCAAAGGAGCCTACGCGTTCTCCGCCACCGAGACCGCGATCTCCACCATATGTGGCCCCGGTTAGAAAGCCAACGAGGCCCATTCTAGTTACATCGCGGCCCACCGTAACAACCATAACGCCTTGCAATATTCGTATTAAAATCATAAATCCATACTCAGTTGTATTTTCTCTTGCACCCTTCCTGTTCTTCCCGACCTATCGGAGAGCGTAGATAGAGAGACATGCGAAATGAAGTCAACTGACGCATCCTCTAAACTCTCCACATTATTTTGTGGGAAGACCACGAAGGAATAATCATTTAAATCTCTCGTCATTAATTACAATCTTTCCTAATTTCGTGCTCGCTTCTGAGCACTGGTGACAGCTGCCGATTCCCAGTACTGAAAAACGCGTCAAAACACAGCGTTGAAGCTAAGGCTTCGCCCCGCGCGCCCCGCTCCGCGTTCACGTTCCCACCGAGTTATGCCGCGTCTCGTGACCGCGAAAGTTTCGTGCTCAGGACGTAACAATTGATTATTTTGTAATTTCAATTTTCTTTTTAAAAATATAGTCATTTATGAACGGATTAGGGCCCTATTCTTTAACTCTTAATGACTGCATATCGTTACATTGTCATTATGCAGATTTTCTATACAGTAAGAAAGCTGTGCAATGACAATTTAACGATATCGTTAAAGTCGTTAAGTGTTACAGAATAGGCCCCTTTGCAATCTTAAAGTTTCTTTTGTAGTACTACATTCATCTTGTATTATTTTTTAAAATATTAAATAATTTAATTTATGTTATAATATTGTTTTTTTATACAATTACGAAATTTCTGTTAACTTATCCAAATGTCCTTGCTGTCGACTGTACTATATAGGCAATTATTTTCTTTATGAGAAACATACGGCGGATTTTACGAACACGCGTGAATTTTTCCAATGAATTTTTCAACTCTTGGGAAAAATATCGATGGAATCCACGGAAAATTGGAAAAATTTGATTTTTTCGGATCCTTTAAAATAAACAATTACAGAGTATACTACAATGTTTACAATAATATTAATATTTTATTTGATCTAATACATTTCCTAATAACGTAGTTGATTACATATTTAAAAAAAATACGAAAAAATAATTATAAGTATTATTCATACGCGAGCTTTTCGGTGTAATAGCCACTTTATTCGCATTGCCGTGGCAATTACTTGCGTTTCAGATTTATGAATGCGGTATACATATAGCTTATATAATTGTATGGTAATATGCTATTGTGAAAAGAATATTCGCGAGTTTGTGGAAAAGATATAAAGCTTTCTCCACTTCTCGCGCTCACTCAGGGCTCCGAAATATGTGATTACGTGGGCTACAGTGCGTCTCTGTGATGGTGAGAAGTTATAGTGTCGTGAGCAAGAATAGTGTTATCAGCTCTGATCCTGGTGGAAGGATTATGTTTAGCATTTTCCAGGAAGGATACAATCAAACACTGTGTAACACAGTGAATCATTTCATCCTTGTTAAGCAAACAACAAGGATGTAATGCAGTGCTCGTAAAAATGTGCACATTTCTGCCAGAAAAATACTGGGAGCGCACCTTCGGCCATATTATTGAAATTCGTTTTTTATTAAAAAATTTATTTCTATTATACATATAAAATAAAATTTTCTATTGTAACGTCCGGTGCGCCAACAATATAGCGCCCTGTCCTATTACCAAGCGAGCGCGAGTACGGAATATAGCGAACGATACAATACGTCGCTACTACAATCGCGTTCAGCTATAAGCTAAGCCACCGAAACCGTCGCGATTGAACGCCGCGCATACTGCGCCTGCGCCAAAGTATAAATGTTGATAACGATGCAAGAATGCACTTTAACGAAAAAACACCATTAACACTGGGTAGGGAATAATTAAGATAACAACCGACCTCGACACAGCCGCAGGGAAAAACCGCAGACCCGCGGAAAACTAATAGAAAGCACAACGCCAATGCAATGCATCGCCGCGAGACCATGAATGCACCCACCGGTCACAAAAGGGCCCCGAATACGAACGAAATCATCGCGAATAAAATCGAAGCACAAATAACTTACAGAAAGCCTTAAACAAACAATTCCACGAGCACAAGGAACGAAAAGATACAAAACAATACTAAAAACCACGATGAAAAAACACACATAGAACACTTGCAAGTCCTGCCGCAACGGGCTGCAGTACGCGACGACCGAGCGCATCAGTACGAACTTCGCGACTCTCGCAGCGAAATAAAAGGCGCAAACTAACAAAATTCTAATCATCATTGGAGCAAATCGCTAATTACATAATCGGCACGTACTAGAGATTTCGCAATAGCACGTGGACAAAAACATCCCCTTACCGCGAGGGACCACGAGATAAATAGTATATATTGCAGAGCGTTCGAAGACACGCGTCCTTATTTCTTCCCACAATTCCGACGGTAAGCATTCCCAGCGCTTTAAGTAGCGCTCAGGAAACTTTCCGCATTTCCTCTAAGAAATCCAGCCCCGATCGTGCGCCACCCACGGCGTCTGACGGGCTATCCTTACCCCCAGTTTCGAC
>NW_017300318.1:138895-146818 GCF_001594075.2 Trachymyrmex cornetzi
CTGTATATATATATATACGTTTCTTCTGCACGTAGATGCAGCAGAAGAAACGTCCGCGGGGCAAGCGAGGAGGGTAACGCGTACATCTGAAGAAACTCCAGCGGGAGCTCCTCGCTGGAGGAAGGTTTGACCCTTCCGAACATTGGAAGGAGGACCTTGGAGGTCTCGAGAAGGTCGCCGTCGTCGCGTCAACCTCGCCGGCGCACCTCGCAGACTCCGAGTTCCCCGCAGATAGGGCCGACACTCGGGAACCTGCAATCTCCGCACCTCCGCCGCCGCGACTTGCACCACCTCGGTCTCCACCGCACGTGGCGCCCACCCTCAAGGCTACCAGGCCTATTCTAATCACAACCAAACCTCGCGTCGTAAGCCACGCGCCGTGTAACATCAATATTAAAATAGTCACATCATAATCATCAGTCTTAACTTCATTTCTTTGCCCTTAAGGCTTTTTCTATATCCTTCCCTATTCCCGTATTCGCACAGACACCAGAGAGCGGATAGAGCGAAGCGAGTGATGAAACATCACAGCTGCCCCAAGGAAAGAGATCTAAATATCTCCATAAACTCCTTGTACACCTTCGTGTATCACGGGCGCTCTATCTGACAATTCCTCTAAACTCTTTGGTTCATTTCTCCCTGTGCTTAACGAAGGAATACGGAAGCTTGAAAAATCCAGTTAACTATAATAAAAGATAATTCGCGAACTACGATAGCAATTCAATTAGTGCCTTATAAAGGCACTGGTGACAGCAGCCTGTCCCACGCATAAACACATGCCGAAACCGAATCTCACCAGAAGCCAAGGCTTCGCCCCGCGCGCCCCCGCTCCGCGCCCCGCGCTCCTCGAAACTTAGGCCGCGTCTCGAGACACAACAATCGCGACATACACGCGACTTCGGACGTGATGCTATTGTTAATTTATTCATTATTTCTTAATGATATTTACTTATATCTTAACGTAGTTTTCTAATACATTACATTGTTACTATTTCTAATACATTAAATTTAATAGAAATAAATTATTTAATAAAAGACGTATTTGAATAATGAATTGGCGGAAGGTGAGCTCCCAGTATATCTCTGGTATAGGGACACGCTCCTGAATCACAACGTCGCGTGCGCGATCGGCAACTAGAGGTTTGTCGCGTAGCATGCTCCAACATGCTCCTATATGCTCCTATCATAGCTCCTACTCACTTCAATGTATTCATTAGAGTAAGTAGAAGCTATGGCAGGAGCATGTTGAACCATGCGACGCGAACAAACCTAATGCTGAGTTTCCACTGAGCGCGTCACGCGTCGCGTCATCGAAGGAGAGAAAGAGAGGGGTTGTGTATTTATATAATCTTATCTCTGTCTCTCTTTCATGACGCGACGCGTAACGCGCTCAGTGGAAACGTACCATTAGGCCGTCGAGCCTCGAACGGTGGTGGGGGGACAGTAGGCGGCGCCTGCAGGAATCGGCTCGAAATATGCAGATTATTGCGAGCACTGATGTAATGAATCACTGTGTTACATTAGGCCTATTTTTTATGGCTAAACTTTTGCATCAGTTCATCTTTATTCTTCTTCTTTCTTCCTGAAAAGAAAAAGAAGAAAGATGAACTAATGCAAAAGTTCAGCTAAAAAGAACAGTCCTATTGTGTCAGACTGTGTTTTTGCTGGAAAATACCCATGATGTGCTCAGTTTCGACAAACCACACCCTTTTTGCGAGTCGAGGTACCGTTTAGTTCCCAGGCTTGCCAACTGCAAAGAAATAAATTAGATTGACTTGAATGCATTTTCATCCCATCTCATTATGTATTCTTTTCTGTTTTCGGAATTTGTCATATAGGTGAATTCTAAACTATTGTAAGATTTGTATTAAGAAATCTGGCATATTTTCTAAAAAGTTATAAAATTAAATAGAAATTTTAAAAATTATGAAATTTACATAAAAATTTAGAAAAATTATATAAAGAGTTGTGCAAAAAAGTTTATAATTCTGATGGAAATTTTTTATCAGTTATTTCATATAATTTTTCATAAATGTAATATAAACTTCAGAAATTTTGGAATTTGTGTATAATTTTGTAACATTTTGGTAAATTTATAAAATTTTTTTATATACGAATCTTATAGTAGGGGAGGCCAAGCGGGGATTTTGGGATTTACTCGAGCGCATCAGAATAACATAAAGGGGGAAAGCTTGCACCCTAATAAGTACCCCCACCACATATTAAACCTCTATATAGAGCCGGGGGTCCAGGGGAGCCCGTCAAATTAGTATCTAACTCGAGCGCGTCAGATTAAGGTATGGTGTGTTAATTACATGTAGAAAAGTGTACATTTCAATAATCTGACGATTTCAGCGTGACGTAAGGAAATGGGAGAGTCACAAAGTTGCAAAAAAAAGATTTTTTGACCCCTTCCTACAGCTAACCCCATCACGCAAACCGTCAGATTAATATTTATCCGTTATCAGAAACACATGGGTCGCTTACACTATTAATATCTGACACGCTCGAGTACTGTACACGCCTGTACACGACGTAAAGCCTGTACACGCTCCCCCCACCACTGAAACGGCGTACATCATATAACCTTTTTTTCTTTTTAGCATCTAATCTTCACAATCCAATAGGTCCCCACGACGCTCGAGTAAATCCACATTTAGCCTCTCGGCCTCCCCTACTATTAGAATATTCCAGAATTCACATTTATGAAAAATTCTAAAAAAGAAATAGATTTTTTGAGTATATATTTCGGAAATGTATTTCAATTCCTATTATAGCTTCTATTAACTCTAATGAATGCGTTAAAGTGGCTGAGAAAGCAGCTTTGCAATTGTTGTAAAATTCTCGAATATGATTGGTTTATCCATTTAGATCCAATGAGGATCTAAACGCAAGACCAATTATATTTAAGAAATTTACTACAGTTACAAGCTTTCTCTGCTGAACGCAGCCAGTGAGTAGGAACTCGGGTAGCAGCATGCGACGCGAAAAACAGTTGGTAGTACTATTTAGTATATGATAAAAAGAGACTGAACCTAAATGATATGCGTGCGACGAAGACAACAAAAAAAGTTGGCTAAACTGGGAATACGAACGATGACCGAGCAAGCGAGAGGGTAGAGAATTAGAGAGAGACGCTTGCAAACTGCACGCATCATGTAATCCTTCCCCCATGGTACAAAGCCAATCAAAAGCAAATCCAGGTGAGACTGGCCAGACCGTGTATATAACATCGGTCATCAAATTTGCATTCCAAAACTCAACTCTCCACTCCGAGTATCTTTTATCATTGTTCAACGTTCGGTGAAGAACAAGGATAAAAGATACTCGGAGTTGATTAAGTTGAGTTTTGGAACGCACCCCAGAAGGACTGTAACGTGGTAGCACTGAAAGCGCGCCCTTCGAAAACAACAGACGGTGTAAAACATGAAGAACTCGTCGGAGTCTCGGAACCGTCGCGGACATTCCACCGGTCTACGGCTTACATCCGCTTGTAGCAAACTCAGGATGCCAATATCGCCTCGAAAAAGTAAGTAGAATAGATCTAACGTTAATTGTATTCCACTTTTCACAATGCTCGCATGCAATGGCTGCATTCAAGCAGAATGTTCATTTTGTTACTATTGGAAATTTTCTTTGCTTAGATCAGTGCTGCGATTTACTTGCACATTTTGACCGATTTTCAACTTAATTTCTGCTCCTCACTTCACTAACCCGCGCGTAACCTAAATGCCGAATCGACATTTAGGCTGCGTACGGGTTAGTGAAGAAAGGAACAGAAACCAAGCTGAAAATCGGCCGAAATGTGCAACTAAATCCCAGCACTGGCTTAGGTAATATTACTCTGGAGCGAGAGGGGGGAGGGGGGGGGGGGAGGGGAAGAGGTCAGAAAGTATAATTCAAGCTGCGTTGGGGAATGCACACCAAGTATCATTTTATCCTTATTATTGATCGAATGTTAAACAAAGATAAATTGATTCCTGAAGGCACTCGATTTCCGAACGCGGCCTCAATCAGTGCAAAGAAAACTTACAAATTGCAAGATGAACATTCTGTTGAATGCGACCACTATTTCATCCTTATTTATAAACAAGACGCTCGCGAGTGTTACGACATTAAATGAAAAGGAAACATTTTCACTTTCTGTGATCATAGAAAGTGATCACAGAAAGTGATATGTTTCACGCATGATCCGCATGATAATTTTTTTCTTGTTTACCGTTCGGATTGGATACTCTTGTAGCTTACCTCGAGAGCTGTCCAAAATACTATAATAAAATCAAATAAAATATTATAACAAGGTTAAGGAGTCAAGCCGGATGATAATGCTTAATATATAATTAACAAAATTAAAATAACAAAGTTGACGTTTATTGAAAATAATAAAACATACGTTTCAACCTTTTAACATCAGGTCATCTTCAGTGTCACTAACTAAATTGGATTTTACATACTCGAATATTTTACATTATGATCCGAAGTCTACTTTTCAATTTACATCGATGTTCCCACAACGCTGTGTATTTCCATACTGTGGTTGAAGAGCATTCAGTGGTGTGACTCCATGTTTTCGTACCAAATATACATATATATAATGATTATTGTCTAAACGGTCAATGAAGACAAAAATATGCCGAATTTACATTTACACAATTTAGGCAATTTTGGAAAAATTTTATCACATACGTAAGAATCTCTGTATATACATGTATATTTGGTACGAAAACATTCACACCACCGAATGCTCTTCAACCACAGTATGGGAATACACAGCGTTGTTGGAACATTGATGTAAATTGAAAAGTAGACTTCGGATCATAATGTAAAATATTCAAGTATGTAAAATCCAATTTAGTTAGTAACCTAGACCTGATATTAAAAGGCCGAAACATATGTTTTATTATTTTCAATAATAAACGTCAACTTTATTATTTTAATTTTTTGTTAATTATATATTAAACATTATCATCCGGCTTGGCTCCTAAGTCTTGTTATTATATTTTACTTGAATTTATTCGTTGGAGCCTATATCGAAATTGAAGTTAAAACTATAATAAAACATTTGTTCATTAAGTAATTTTTTAATTATGATGCTCGAAAGTTACAGTACATCCGGCATTTAGCATTATCCAAGGTATCCGACCGACAGCTAAAACCTCTTAAATGTTGTTTAAGGTCATGAACTAGATAACATTTGTTAAGATCAAAACCATTGGAGGTTGTTCCTCTTATTTTCATTTTTACACTAAAAATTAATTTTAACGTAAAAATAAAAATAAGATGTACAACTTCCAATAGTCTTGATTTTGATAAATTTTATCCAGTTCATGATTTTAAACAACATTTAAGAGGTTTTAGCTAAGCTGTCGGTCGGATACCTTGGATAATGCTAAATGCCGGAGGTACAGTAACTTTCGAGCATCTTAACTAAAAAAGTGCTTCATGAAAAAATATTTGATTATAGTGTTTTGGCTCTTGAGGTAAGCTATAAGAATATCCAATGAAAAATATCCATTTAAGAAATTGAAGGTGACCTTCACGTGAATTTCAAGCAACTATTCAAGGTCAAACTAATCACACCATCATATGTCATTACAGCAAAAAGTGAACCTGCAACGGTCGGCGTAAAAATAAGGCATACGTCCGCGCCAGAGCATACATCCGCGCCAGAGCATACATCCACGCCAAAGAATACATCCGCGCCAAAGAATATATCCGCGCCAGGGCATACGTCCGTGGAATCTGCGCCAGGACATACATCAACTCCAGGACATACATCCATGGCATCCGCGCCAGAGTATACATCCACAGCATCCGTGCTAGGACATATGTCCGCGCCAGGATATGCAACCGCGCCAGGGCATACATCCGTGGAATCTGCGCCAGGACATACATCAGCGCCAGGACGTACATTCATGGCATCCGCACCAGAACATACATCTACAACATCCGTGCTAGGACATATGTCCGCGCCAGGATACACATCCGCGCCAAGGCATACATTCGCGGAATATACACCAGGACATACATTCGCGCCAGGGTATACATCCATGGCATCCGCACCAGGACATACATCCACGGCATCCGCGCCGTCTGCACCAGGATATACACCTGCTCCGCCTGCACCAGGATATACACTCGCGCCGCCTGCACCAGGATATACATCTGCTCCGCCTGCACCAGGATATACAGGGTGTCTCAGACCACCCTTTTAAAAGGTAGGGATGTGTTTGTACAAAAAAATGGTTCAGACAAAATTTGCAGGATTTCGGGAGATCTATCTGATGGTGACCTTGAATTTGACCTTGAGGTCGACCTTGGGCATAACTCAAGGTCAAAGTACCGTTTTACAAATGTAAACCCTTATTCATGACTTCAGAAATGAAAAGAGCGGAAAATTTTACGTCCGAATACGTTATCAAGTCTAGGTCAAAATTACCCTTAGAGGTCATGTGGAGGTCAAGTTACTTTTAGAGCACCCGATCCATCCTTCTAAAAGATATGGATGTGTTTGTACAAAAAATAGTTCAAACAATACTAGGTATTTACATAGCTATGATGCATCCATCTGCTGGTGAATTTGAATTCTACCTTTAGATTCATTTGTAGTCGTGTACATCGATTTTTAAAGATTCCTAATTATCAAGATCTTGAACAGTCGATGCCGCCTGTGTCAGCTTTACCCAAGATGTACCACGTGGAGGTCACAAGGTCGGACTTACACCTCGTCGGGGTGCTTTTTTAAGGTGGTTCCCCTTGCCGTCACCTGTATCTCGTAGGGGTGCTTTTTTAAGGTGGTTCCCCTTGCCGTCACCTTTGTTCGTACGCATGTGTTCAGTCTAGATTTTCGAAGTGTCCTCCACGTGCATGTATGCAGGCTGTTATTCTTCGTTGAAAATCATCCGTCGCCCGACGAATTTCGACAGGATCTAGAGTCTGAATGGTTTCTCGAATTCTGTTCTTCATGTCTTCTGAAGTCGTAGGTCGTTCGCGGTATGCGAGGTCTTTTATTCTTCCCCACAAATAAAAATCCAAAATTGTAAGATCCGGTGATCGTGGTGGCCAGTTATGTGGACCATATTTACCTATCCATTGGCCGCGAAATATGCGGTTCAGTTGTTGACGAGCAATGACAGACGTGTGGGCTGGACATCCATCCTGTTGAAACCACATATTTAGACGTAGTTGAAGTGGAATATCTTCAAGTAAACGTGGGAGTTCGTTTTCGAGTAAATCGACATACAGAAAACGGTTTAGATTTTCTTCAAAGAAAAATGGTCCGACGATATGCGTATCAACAATTCCGCACCAAACATTGACTTTCCAGATACGTTGATGATCGATTTCTCGATACCAATGTGGATTCTCTTGCGCCCAATAACAGAGATTATATGTGTTCACTTCGCCGTCACTTTTGAAGGTGCACTCATCAGAAAACAAGATACTTCTATGGAAAATAGGTAATTGTTGAGTAATCCAATTACAGAATATCAGTCTTTGTCTATGATCGTCCAATGTCATGGCCTGGTGAAGTGACATTCGATATGGATGAAATGAATTTTCTCGCAAAATTCTACTGATAGTGCTTCTACTTATTCCACTATCTCTTTCTCGTCTTCTTAAAGAATCGGTAGGATTTACAAGAGCAGAAGCAATTATATCAGGTGCCCGTACTGCACGAAGCGGACGATGAATTTGCATTCCTTTATTATAATCCGGTTGGACGATACCTTTTTGAATTATCCGCCGTTGTAAACGAATGAAAACATTGCGCGAATGCGGTGTACGATCGGGATATTCATTTCGCCACATTCTTTGTGTGGAATAAGTAGAAGCACTATCAGTAGAATTTTGCGAGAAAATTTATTTCATCCATATCGAATGTCACTTCACCAGGCCATGACATTGGACGATCATAGACAA
>NW_017300318.1:148042-148394 GCF_001594075.2 Trachymyrmex cornetzi
CCGCCGAAATCGACGTACTCTTATTATGATTATGCGCAAGAGCTAAGAGAAAGACTTCGCGCAATGAATCGAGTCGCACGCGAAAATGCGAAGCAAGCCAAAATACAGGCGAAGAAAATCTATGACCAAACGAGCCGAGACAAAACCTTTCGAGTAGGCGACCAAGTACTACTATACGACGAAACGGTGAGAAGAGGTCGGTCGAAGAAATTAGAATCGAAATGGATAGGGCCATATATAATGTTAGAAAAACACGATGTTAACTACTCTATAAAAAAGGGCCGCAGAACTATACGCGTACACGCAAACCGGCTGAAGCTTTTCATAGAGAATTAGTAAAGCCAAGAGAAGC
>NW_017300318.1:148605-149045 GCF_001594075.2 Trachymyrmex cornetzi
AAATTAGCGATTAAAATAGATATAACTGCTCTTGAAACTCGATACGAGCAGCTCCAAGAATGCTTAAAACATGCTGAACAACTGTGCGAAGTAGTCATAATTGGTAACGCACTGCAGCTATGTAAAAGCATGCTGAAAATTTTCGAAAAAGATAATGAAAAGCTATCTACGTCATTAAATCGTCTTAAAATATTATACAAAACAACTCAGAATAAACGAGGATTAGTAGACGCTATCGGCACTGTCAGCAAAACACTTTTCGGTACCATGGATGCGGACGACGCGAAAAGAATATACGAGCAACTGCAATTATTGCAAGGAAATCAACAAACGATACAACATGTCGCGAAGCACCAACTAAAAATTATGAATGCAACTATTGGTCATATTGATCATCTAGAAAAAGCGATAGCCTACAACGAGGACCTACTTTCCAACGT
>NW_017300318.1:149951-150188 GCF_001594075.2 Trachymyrmex cornetzi
CTTCATTTATCCCGTAGGATCAGGCATATTAGTTATAATACTAGCTAGCGTGATCGGTGTAGTTATGTGGATAATAAAAAAAAAAAAGAAACGAGTAAATAAACCGAGAAATAATAATCCGGACAGATCTAGTACGGAAGTACAATTCCGCACCAATGACGCTATGCTATATTAAATAAGTATAAATGTAAGAAACGATTATATAATACTTGTAAAACCGGGAAAAATAATTGTATT
>NW_017300318.1:150597-157207 GCF_001594075.2 Trachymyrmex cornetzi
TTATTCGGTATTGTGTGAGTTGATTGCCCGCCTATTGTCGTCTCCGCTGGATCCCGAATCCAATATCGTGTTACGCGGTATAACACCTGAAATGAATATTTTGGAATAATAAATTAATATTTAGAATATGTAAAATTAATTTTACATTAATTAATTTTTAATTAATTTCATTATGGATTAATTTGTATTTTAACTAAGTTAAATTTTCAATACAGTTAATTCTAACTTTATTCTGTTAAAAAAAATTATCCAATCTCTTGTACATTACTATAAATTTGTATACATACCTTCTCCTGATATTGAGGGCATATCATTAATGCTTGTAATTTCCAGAGACGAAGAATTTTGTTCGAAATATTTATTTTTAAAGCTTTCATCTAGAAAAATAAAGTTTATATCAGCATTATTAAACACAACAATAACATTACAATATTTGAAATATATTTATTGAACTAATCAACTGAAAATAAATTTAACAAGACAACAATAAATTTACAAATATATAAAACATAATTATACAGGAATAACTACATATATGCGAATCACGGTTCTTCGGTTTTTCTGGAGATTTCGGCACATTTTTGACTTTTGAATTGTTGCAGCAAACAGATAAAAACATCAGCTATTTTTACTCTCAATTTTTCTGATTTTATCTTATAAAAGATAAGTCAAGATTCTTTCAAAAAACCGAAATCTTGTACTGAAAGCCAAAGAGGTTAGGGTAAGGTAGTAATCGTAATGCAAACACAAATAATTAAACATGATTTAATTTCCTTATATTAATATTTATACGTACCGTTTTGTAATTTCTGGTGAATGTCCCACGTATCAACAATATTGTATGTAGCACTTTTATACACATACTGTGCTTCAAATAAACACGTGCTGTTTTCCATGGTGTTTTCTACACTGGAGGCAGCCATTTCGCTCAACATGTTTTGCTCACGACTCAGCGTACTTTTAGTTCGCTGGAAATCATGGCGACCGCTGAGTAAACATGTTGAGACGGTGGGTGCATTTAGGACCGTTCAGCAGACAATCATAAAACGGTTGCACAACTGTTGTGTTCTGCTGAACGCACCCATTACTTACCCATAACTTACACTGCGATTGATTTGGAGATCCTAGAAAAGAAAAGCAAGTGTTAGCAAACGCCGAAGAGCGATTATTTCAGTTAAAGATTAGTAAAACTGACTTATTATAATTATTTTGTCACACAGGCATGTAAGCCGAATTATTTTGAGTATTTTAAAATTGTTTCGAGCATTTAAAATAATTGGAACATTCGATACAAGATAGAAAAAGATAACACGATATTTCCACTAGAGTGACAAAGACAGACAGATACAGAATTATTTAAACAATATAGAACCTAGGTAAAAACCAGCCAATTAATTTCAAAACATTATTTACTAATTATTCACGGTCCGAATTAATTATTTCAAGTATTTATAAAAAAGATGTTCCAGTTACGTTAGATAGCGTTAAGTCACAATTAATATATAACAAGAGACCGAAACCTTGACATGCGAGTTATTTTATACTTAGAAGTCTGGAAATATGTTCCAGCAATTATTCCAATATTATTTAAGCCATTTCCGAATTATTTTGAATTATTTCGACACCTACTAATTATTAAGGGTGTATACACACTCGCATCTCAACGTTTTGCTAATTGAGTATTGTGGTAGCATAAATTAAGTGGTCAGGCCAATTATTTCAGTAAAAATGAATTATTTAGAGTCGTTTCGAATTATTTTATCATTATTTAGAGTCAAAGAAATTATTTCCGTATTCTGGACAAGTCACTGAATTTGTCCAATTACAAGATTCAATTATCCGCACTAAAATGAATTAAAAGCGGAAAGTCCATTATTATTTCATGTTCAGGAGACTATCTCCGAATTATTTAGACCATTTGTAACTTTGTAAAGGCCTGTATGAAAGATTACTAGATGAATGATTGGGAAATCGAACAGACAGGGTTCTTGAACAGACCCGAAACTCGGGAGATGGAGGCAGCCATCTTCCACTTGAGTCGTTACGAGGCAGCCGAGCTATACGGATGTGCGGACGAAACGGGCGACTCAATTAATTCCGAAACGCGTAATTACCGCAAAAAAGCGATTCAATTCGTGTTGGTTAATAGCGTTATCGAAGTAAAAGCGGTGCAAAGGCTAATTTGTTCGCGAATTACGAGAATTTACCGATGTTAACCTAAGAGGTTACCGCGCGACACGTAAGACGCGAAAATAATTCCGGTTTTTCGTAGAATCTCTTCAAGATTCTTACCGCGTAAAGCGAAGACGCGAATTTAAGCGTAGATCGTAAACCGCGACGGAAATAAAGTACCGCGTAGATCCGATTGCATAAGGATTGCATCAGCCATTGGTGCGACACGACGCGACACATCGCGTGATTCAAAGAGTGAACGTGATAGAAATACTTTCTCGTTTAGTGTGAGTGAGCGTGAGCGAGTGAGATGTGTGTCTGAAGGCCTATTATTGTTTTGTGTTCTTTTATTAATAAATTTTAACTAGTGTTATCCATATTGGTCTGTTAATTATTTTGAAAAACACCATCCACGATTTAATTATTTTACGCCACACCACGCTGCACCAACGTGAATTCTTGAGCCGAGCGGCCGATAAACCAAAGCGAAGGAAGGAAGGAAGGAAGACAATCACCCACCTTTTCCCGCTAAGGCCGTCTGAACGGAAATTTCCAGGGATCTATTCCTTCTCTGTTGAGGGTCAAACAGAGTGGCGACCGTAAACGTAAGTCACTAACAGTGATCACGGTAATATTTGATTCAATAAATTACTATTAGCACAGGGTCTGATTAATTAACGGCATAATTCCACAACCTAACCTTGCAACCGCCCGCTACTTTTTACAAGCAGCCAAAAAATTATAAGAAGGCTGAATTAATTACAGATGGATACGCACAAAATACCGCCAGCGAAAATAAGTACAGCAGCGGTGAGGAAATCATTCGAAGCAGCGTTCCAGGGAAAACTCACAGATGACAGCGGAGAGACCTCAGAGCAGCCCACTGTCGCAGAAACCAGCGAGAAGCAATAAAGATGACCTAAAAAAATTGCGGAATACGTTATAGAGATTTTATCTTTTGTTAGCATGGCCAAGCGCCATTAGAGATTATTTAATTTATATATATTTTTTTTTATTTAACTTACAAAAGGTCAAGCCGCTCACACGGTGTATACAATATTTACACTCGTTATAATAATTATATCACTTATCTTATAGACTATAAAGCCAAAATATATATATTACATACAATTATATTTTTTGATACAATAAAACTTTCATACTTTTCTTAATTAATCCATTACTATAGATATGTGTTCTACCTAAATATCCTATAGGGAAATAAAACGTACAAGGTGATCCAATCCAATCCAGTTTGACAACCTAAAATAAAAGAAAAGAGATTAGACAATTATAATGTGAGAAACTAGAGATAGAAATAATAATATGAATCATTACTTACCCATAACTTACACTGTGATTGATTTGGAGATCCTGGAAAAGAAAAACAAGTGTAAACAAACGCCGAAGAGCGATTATTTCGTGTAAAGGTTAGTAAAACCAGCTTATTTCAATTATTTCATTACACAGGCATGTAAGCCGAATTATTTTGCTTTATTTTGAATTATTTCAAGCATTTAAAATAATTGGAACAAATACCACAAGATAGAAAGAGACGACATGACATTTACCATTAGAGTGACAAAGATATAGACATACTAAATTCATAAAACTGGTGAAATAATCACTTCATTAATTATTATATCATTTACTAATTATTTACAGTCCAGATTAATTACATTTATCATTCAAAAACAGAATTGTTCCAATTACGTTAGATAGCGTTAAGTGACATTAGTACGTTACAACGGACTAAAATTCCGACATGCGAGTTATTTCTTGATTAGAAGCTTGGAAATACGTTCCAAGTTGTAGTTCAGAATTATTTGAGGCAAATTGAGCCATCTAACAGTTATTTCCGAAATATTTAGAGTTAGTCCAACACCCACCAATTATTTAGGGTGCATACACACTCACATCTCGATGTTTTACTAATTATACTTTGTTCTTGCATAAATTCAGTAGTCAGGCCAATTATTTTAGTAAAAGTGAAGTATTTAAAGTTATTTCAAACTGTTTTATCATTATTTAGAGCTATTAGAATTATTTCGAGCTCTGGACAAGTTACTGAATTTGTCCAAATACATGGTTTAATTATCCGCACTAAAATGAATTAAAAGCGGAAAGTCCATAATTATTTCATATCCAGGAGACTATCTCCGAATTATTTAAGTTATTTATAAATTTGTAAAGGCCTGTATGAAAAGTTACTAAATGTATGAATGGAAAACCGAACAGACAGGGTTCTTGAACAGACCCGAAACTCGGGAGATGGAGGCAGCCATCTTCCACTTCAGTCGTTACGAGGCAGCCGAGCTATACGGACGTGCGGACGAAACGAGCGACTCGATTAATTCCGAAACGCGTAATTACCGCAAAAAAGTGATTGAATTCGTGTCGGTTAATAGCGTTATCGACGTAAAAGCCGTGCAAAGGCTAATTTATTTGCGAAATTGCGAATTACGAGATATTACCGATGTTAACCCAAGAGGTTACCGCGCGACACGTAAGACGCGAAAATAATTCCGGTTTCTCGTAGAATCTCTTCAAGATTCTTTCCGCGTAAAGCGAAGACGCGAATTTAAGCGTAGATCGTAAACCGCGACGGAAATATAGTACCGCGTAGATCCGATTGAAAAATATTGCATCAGCCATTAGTGCGACGCGACGCGACAGATCGCGTGATCATAAGCAAAAGCGAGATAGAAATATCGTCTCGTTTAGTCAGAGTGAGCGTGAGTGAATGAGATGTGTGTTGGAAGGCCTGTTACCGTATTGTGTTCTTTTATTAATAAATTTTAACAAGTGTTATCCAAATTGGCCTGTTAATTATTTCGGAAAACACCATCCACGAATTAATTATTCAACGCTACACCACGCTGCAACAACGTGAATTCCTGAGCCGATCGGCTGATAAACCAAAGCGAAGGAAGGAAGGAAGGAAGACAGTTACCCACCTTTTCCCGTTAAGGCCGTCTCAACGGAAATTTCCAGGGATCTATACCTTCTCTGTTGAGGGTTAAACAGAGTGGCGAGCGTAAACGTAAGTCACTAACAGTGATCACGGTAATATTTGTCATAATAAACTATAATTAGCACAGGGTCTAATTAATTAACGGCATAATTCCGGTCACAACCTTGAAGCCGGGAGCGAGATCCCGAGTTCATGGCCCGACTTAGCGATAGCCAGGGTCGGAGCGGAAAGGGAATCCGAATACTCATCATTTATTATAAGAAGTTGTTTATATAAAGAAATATATTTGTTTACTTTGATAAGAATTTATTTTGTAATAGGATCATTATATTTGTTACAAAGACTAAATGAGATTTTGCGTTACAAAAGGTTTACAATCTGTAAACCCAAATGGAAATTAATTTACTTAATAGCGCGTTAATGTTACATCATGGTTACTTAGTTTAGGGACTAACGGCGCGATTAACGTTAGAGGAAATGGCGCGGAAAAGGACGCGAGAGGAAAAAGCGCTGAATCGAAACGTAGAATCCATTAATAAGCAATGAAGGGAAAATTAGCATCCCTTAAGCAAAAGAGGTATACCGGGTGTCCGAGTAAAACAGTTGTCACATGACAAAGTCAAGAATTAGCAAAATCCGGGAACGTCAAGTGTTTTAGAGTTAAAAGATAGGAAAAGTAGCGTGCGCATTAAATTCAGGATACAACGGGTGTGCGAGAAACCCAGTTGTCACATGACAAAGTCGATAATTAATAAATTCCGGGAACGTCAAGCGTCTTAGAGTTGATAGATAAGAAAGATAGCGTTCGCATTAAATTCAGAATATAACGGGTGTGCGAGAAACCCAGTTGTCAAATATCAAAACTAAAAATGTCAAAGATCTGAAAACGTTAAGTGTACCAGGGCGAAAAATAGGAAAGTTTCGCTTACACGATAAATCGAATACATACCGGGTGTCCGAGAAATACGGTCCCCAATATGGAAAATAGGTAGGAATAAATAAAACGAAACGTAGTTGTGAATGGGAACAAACATCGAATAACATAGTGCAATTAGACACGCGTCATATACCGGGTGTCAGAAACGTACGGTCTGCGAGGCGAGATTAGCCAGCAAACCGTTAATGACAATGCGTGCGATTGATTAGCGATAAAATAGGATAATTATTGTAAAGAATACTCACCTGAAAGGCCAAGAACCGAAGGACATGTAGCCACGATGTAGTGTACCTGAAAAAAAAAACTTTATATCGTTAAGTGAATTTATATGTACTTACCCATTGGCTGGGGGGGCCAGAAAAGTCCTGTGATTGATAACTGCCATTTACGTTGGATGCCTGAAATAAAGTAAAATATATGTAATAAAACTTGATATATATATATGGGGCATTCTTTGCCAAATCGATCAAGCCTCTGTCCAAAATTGATATGGACGGATTTCAACGTTTGACCCCGGAAAATGTTCG
>NW_017300318.1:160096-164587 GCF_001594075.2 Trachymyrmex cornetzi
TTTTTCTCTATCACTGGATCACTTCAGATGGTCCACCCTGTATATATGTATGCGAGGTGATGCGATAGCAAGCTAAGCGAACGCGGAGGCGCAGCTCGTAAGCGAGGCGGTGAGATCGAAGATCATAGAGGGGAGAACGCGGTCTATTTAAGGGCGTGCGCAGCGAGAAGTCGGGGAGTCAGTCGGACGAGTCAGTCGGAAGAGTCAGAATCAGCAAGAGGAAGAGGTAGAATCTTAGTCTTGTCTTCCCTTGAGGGGAAAGTAGTCTTAACCACCCACTCGCGTGGAGCAATGTTGTAGATGCTCGCGCGGAGCACATAGTTTTAATACACAGCGGCTTAACAAAGTGGGAGACTGACTCCAATGTGTTCATTTCTACACCATGTATATGAAGGATTAAATATACAGGGTGTCCCATTCTAAATAACGGATAGGAATATCTCGGATGGTAAGCATTTTGGAGGAAATTTGTTTATACAAAAGTTGTAGGGTACAGACAAGGCTAACTTATGGTGACCTTGACCTTGACCGTGACGATGACCTTCAAGGTCATTTCAATATCAAGTCAATTTTTTCAAATGGAACCCTTTATTTTTTACCCCGGAAGTGGAAAGAGCGGAAGATTTTACGTCCGAATATGACCCTGACCTTGACCTTCACCGCTACCTTCCAGGTTATTTTAATATCAAGTCGATTTTTTTAATGGAACCCCTCATATTTTACGACGGAAATGGAAACAGAGGAAAATTTCACGTCCGCATGTGACCTTGACATTGACCTTAACCTCGACCTTCAAGGTCATTTTAAAGTCAAGTCGATTTTTTTAACGGAACCCCTTATTTTTTACCCCAGAAGTGGAAAGCGCGGAAGATTTTACGTCCGAATATGACCTTGACCTTAACCTTAAAACAAGATAGAGGAATCATCCATCCAGTTGAGGAAAGATAGAGGAAACACACAGCCAGTTAATCGGTCCTGTTTGTATTTTCGCTGTGCCTCGCCTATCTGTGCGACTTTAGGACACACACTCCATGGTGAGGTTCTATAGTTCTTTTCGGTTTGTGTCCGTTAATTTGGACATCCCTGTCGGCCAGTATTTAGCATGGTTGAACCTGAGCTGATATAGCCCCAGCGGATCGTAAGCCACAGCACCCCCACCACGAGAAAGTGGACACATGGGGGCACCCAGCCAGTTAAGGCAAGATAGAGGAGTCACCCAGCCAGTTAAGGCAAGATAGAGGAGTCACCCAGCCAGTTAAGGCAAGATCGAGTATCATCTTGTTATCAACCTTAATGTCTGACCTCATGTTAAAGTCCACTCCATAAGCAAATTTATCTAACTAAATGTTCAAATAATTGACCGTTATTATCAAGGCATAACTGAATGCGATTTTGAAAACTTCTAATGGTTGCAAGAAGAACATTTCTTGGAATGTTGCGACATGCGTTTGTTATGCGTTCCAACATTTTGTCTTGTGATGGGTGCTTCAGCGTAGACAATATTTTTCAGATAGCCCCACAAAAAGAAATCCAAATTAGACAAATCCGGAGACCTCGGACTCCACTCTACAAATCCATCACGTCCTATCCATTGATTCGTGAATCTGGTATTTAAATAGTCACGAACTATCCTGGCATAATGAGGAGGTGCACCATCTTGCTGAAACCACATGCGGACTCTCGTGTGTAGCTCAACATTTTCGAGCAATTTCGGTAAATCACTTATTAAAAATTGTAAATAGTTGTGACTATTTACATTTCCGTCGAAGAAATAAGGTCCAATCAAGTTTCCATTGACAATACCGCACCATACGATCAAACTCCAACGTTGCTGATGATCCACTTCACGATGCCAATGAGGATTTTCTACAGACCAATAATGGCAATTGTGCCTGTTAAGTTGACCAGTATTATGAAAAGTGGCTTCATCACTAAATAAGACGTAATGAAAAAATTCCGGATCTTGTTGTATCATTGTTTGTGCCCATCTACAAAACAGACGCCTTCTTTCGAAGTCTCCGGCTTGCAATTGTTGTGTCAAAGTTATATGGTAAGGATGCAATCTATGAACTTTCAATATTCGGTGCATCGTGGATTTTGGAAAATCTAATTGTCTTCCAATTTCTCGTGTACTAATATGAGGATTGTTTGTAATCATACCTAACACTGCAAGCACTTGTGGATCATCTCTCTCTGATATATTATTTCGTCGTCTTTGTCGCGGACAAACTAGTCTTTGGCGTTGACGTTCTACAAGTCTCGCAATGGATCGTTCGGGTGCCTTACATTGGGGAAGCGATTACGATATAATTCTGCAGCTTGTACATAATTACATTGGCATTCTCCAAGTACGAGGATAATATCTACTATTTCATTCGGGGTATAATCTGGCATTATGTAAGATAAAGATTAATTTTTAGATAAGTACTTTTTATTGTTTAACTTATCTTAATAGAAAACTAAAAAAGGGTGTGTCAAGTACTTGAACAATTAATGCAGAGGCAGGTTTAAAGATTATTTAACTAAATGAACTTTATCGTTTACTTTATTACAAAAAATTATTTTTCAAGCATATTATAAGCAACAGGACCAACAGAAAGAAATAAATTAATGTTACTACGGAATTTATTGTGTAATGGTTTAAAAATATTTGATAAAGAATTTTATGAAATTAATCAAGTATTATTTCTTAAAACATAGGACAGAGTGCCCCAAGATGGACATTGTTTTGATTTAATGCTCCAGAAGCCAACTCATAGCGCTTGAGACTACAAAGCTCCTAAGCACCAGTCGCTGTGATTGGTGGTATCCAATCGAGACGTGGTCAATCGGGATCACCCCACGTTAATCGCGTCGCTAGCTCTTTGAACAAAATAAACAGGATATTATGCTAGCGCGCTTTTAACTAAAACAACTATTATTCAGGTTTGCCAACTAACGAACTTAACTTGATAACGCAATTTACGCAATCGTTCAGATTTCTTAAGCAATGAGCATACCTTAATACCTAAATTAAACCAACTATTCAGATCTATTAATTATCAAACAGAATTCAATAATTAAACTTAATTACTAATTCCGGCCTATCGACTGGACGTAACTCAGTAACAAAATTTGATTAATTATTCCGGTTCGTCAATCAATAGACACAACTCAGTAACGAAACTTAAATTATTCTTTGGCTTATTAATCATTCGCGTCTTTACTGCGTGCTAGGTCGGGCCATGAAGTCGGGACCTCGCTCCCGGCTTCAACATATTACCCGCATGGTGGCATATTACCCAATTGTCAGCACTTTCGTATTTCTTTATTTTTAATAACAAAAAATGAATATATTCGATTCTAATTATATACAAATGATAGATAAAGGATGGAAGAAGAAGATCAGTATGTAAAATTACTTTAAATTGAATAAATAATTACTCAAAAATCTAATTTCGTTTAAGTGTGGCATATTCACCCCACTTACCCTATACAATATTATCTGAAGCGTACATTATTAATTCGTATTCAATAACTCATTTCTTATTATAAATCTTACGCAAAGTGTTTACCACTTCGAATTTATTCGCAATACAGTTTTGATGTAAATAACTTACAAAATATTTAAATTGATCGTTTATACTATTTGTATATTGGCACAAATCGAAATATATGTGCTCGACACATTGTGTCGAGTTCAAGAATAAAAAGTATAGTCGACGGTTTCATATACATACACTTGTCACATAAAGATAATTTCACATTGTCAACATCACGTATTTCAACAAATTTAATGACAAGGTCCAGTATCAGTACTTTCGATAGCGTAGATGACTGCACCAATCGCTGGATATCTGTCCGTTTTTCGATGAACGCCATATAGTATGAAGCAGAACGATGCCGTTGCCTCGGGTATCGCCAATCGCAATTTCTACGTAAGACATTGGTCCCACATCGATTCCGATCTCCAGAAATTTGTACGCTATTGGTGTCAACGCTAATAGTCTTGTCAAAATTGTACGAGAAGACGCGCTGTAATGAAAAAAAACAAACGAATAAGTGATCTACAGAGAAAATTATTAAAAACCATATATAAAATACTTACGGTTGAACGTACGAATCCATGACTTCCGAGCGCCTGATGCAGTAACGTCACACGAACCGCTTTAAATCCTATCCCTTTTTTTATTTATCATTATCAGAGGAATCACAGGGAGAATCTTCAGACCAAAATTCGGCGGATAATAGACATGCAGGTCGGTAATATACATACGTCTCCGCCAAGGTAAAAAATCAACGATAACATACGTGCCTCGAATACACGTATGAATTTCATATCTTATTTCCATTTTACTAAACGTTTTTACCGAAACGTAACCCTGCTGCTCTATTTGATACTTTGAAAACCAAGTATTAATGCGTTTTGACACATTGCGGAAACCAAGTTAGTAGTATAGGGGCAGCCATGGAGCGTCATAACAAACCCCCACCACTCCACCCCTGGCGCCA
>NW_017300319.1:0-12663 GCF_001594075.2 Trachymyrmex cornetzi
GATCGAATATGGCGCCGACAACAAAATTTAGAAAACATGAACATTCCGTCGACCGTAGAAGACTTACACTATGAGCCTGGTATCGATGATTCCATGTAAGTTGACAAATTTCATGATTTATTCATTCCCAAATTTTCAAACGCGTTTTTCTCGAAACCACGTTTTTCAAATCGGTACCCAAAATTTCTCGAAAACCAATGAACCGATTGCCTTGAATTTTTTTGTGGTTATTCTATACATCATTATCTAGTACTTGTCATAGGATTTTTTTTTCGTTGCTTAGTTTTTGTTTTATAGGCAAAATAATAACTAATTTTTGGTCGAAAAATTGCTATGTTATGTTCAAACGTCCGCCATTTTGTCATAAATCGATATTTTTTAAATCGGCTATGACAAGTACTAGATTATAGTATCTAATTTAATAATCTTTTTGGTTTTTTATTTCAGATGATTTTTGAAGAAACGCCAGTGGGTACCGTTTACCCGGATTTTTTTACGGCACTCCGAAGATTATACAACCTCGTCAATTTTTTATTTTTTTTAATAAAAAAAATTGAACATATTCCTGAATGTGTATACTTTTAGATACAAAAACTTCCAATCCGAAATTTCAAATAGTTTTCCTTAAAAAAATTCACAAAAATAACCTTTTTTCCGGCTCCTAAGTGTATATCTCCCTTTAATGAAAATTTAAAGTATCGATACTAGGAGCAATGAGCCAAACGAGTGTAATTTCTATGACTAAAAATATAAAGAATATAAGCCAATGTAACACTTTCTTGAGAATGAAGTATATTGAAATAAACATATAACCATTTATAAGGATAATGATAGCGTTGGCTCTGTAATTAAATACAAACATAAAATATTACATATCACTTTCTGATGATCACGTTATAAAATAGTTGTTCGTACAATACCTCGATGTGAGGCAACTAAGAATCTACTAATTCGAAAAACAGTATAACATAAAAATCTTAAACATGAACGCGGACGAAGTAAACAAAATTAACAATAATTGAATAATTGAATCCATTCAGATTTTATTCCATGATAAGTGCCCCCCCCCCTATCAGTTTTCTCTACCCGTCTCGATTAGACAACATTTTCCCGAAAAGTGGAGGAGATAATGTTGGTACCAACGAAAATCTCTAAACGACATAATTTTAATTTCTATGGATTGCTAGCACTGTTCAAATAGTCATATCAGAGAGAAACCTGAGAGAGCCATCCCATGTTGGTACACGGAATCAGGACGATGAAACGGATTTCTTACTAGAAAATTGAATTTACTACAATTCCGTTCCGTAAGAAATTTCTCTACCCGTCCCATGTAGCCGGAATGGAATGGAAACAAACGGAATGCCGCTTCGGTCGCAAACTAATTTGCTTAACTTAATCGATATTTCGTTATTTTAATGTGACTGAAGTAGTAATATGTATAATTTGCAATTATCTTACCTATAACATTACTTTGAATATTCAAAAATACTGAATTATAAGAGTGAGATATATTTTGTTAACAAAATTCTATTACGTTCCGGCTACATGGGACGGGTAGAGAAAATTTTTACGGAACGGAATGTTCAGCTGAGTTGGTTGAATCTAAAAATTGAAACAAATACTCAGAAACTTTTTTTGTAAATCTACAACGATGGATGAAGAAGTAGTGTTATTACTAATGTTAAAATTATTGCCAAAGGTAAGAAATTGCCAAAGGTAAGAAAGGTAAGAAACAAAGAATGAATCTCTAAGGCGCAAATGACAATTTAGTCCTTGAAATGCAAACGACCGATCGTAAGAAGTTCTTTAATTACTTCAGAATGACATCGGAATTATTTAAAGAATTGCTGGCATTATAGTTGGATTATATATAAAACAAGAATATGTTGTATTGAAAAATAAAAATTATTATTAATTTTTTTCTTCAAAGTTGTTAAATTCCTAATCATCAACAATAGCATGATCGACACACCTTGCAATCGACATGACATTCCGTTTATTCCGCATCATTTCTGTACCGTTCCGGTCATAATTCCGGTCATGGTGAAAGTATTAAAGGTATGCTCGTTTTCGAAACGAATTTCGTACCGTTCTGCGCATATCCAGATGCGGCCATTTTCATCACGGTAATTTTGAAGTGACACGCAAAGTGACATTTCGCGAAAATGAGTACGTGTCAAATAAAAACGTGCACAAATAGTTTTATAAAAAAAGGATGCAGAAATTTGCATTTCTTTCGATTAATTATTTGTATTTATATTTTATTTATACGTGTCGTATCTATGTATTTATATGTGTCGTATTTATGTGTTTATTTATGTATTTATATTTTATTTATGTATTTATTTATGTATTTATTTACGTATTTATATTTTATTTATGTGTTTATTTATATGACATTCTACTGACTTCAGTTGAGACATACATCATACGTATCAGTCGAATCTGGACTTTCACACGTTATCGACAGTCTTTTGACATCATATTTAATTTTTATCATTACTGACAATGGTGTATTCCACGAGTGAAGCCCGATTGCGCACATTAACAATCGGACCCAACAGGATTTCCCGATCGGACACGGACCCTATCGGACACATTAGTGATCGGACACATGATGTTGCAATCGGAGACGGGCCCGTTTGTACACCGACCCGATTGCGCACGGACCCGATTGCGCACCGACCCGATTGCGCATGGACCCGATTGCGCACCGACCCGATTGCGCATGGACCCGATTGCGCACCGACCCGATTGTGCACAACCCGATTGCACACGGACCCGTTTGCACACGGACCCGATTGCACACCGACCCGATTACGCACAGACCCGTTTGCACAGTGAAGTGTCAGCGTAGTCAGTGCCCGCTTGGAATATTTTTCCAAAAAAATCTAACCCTAACCAAACCATTTGTTAGGGTGAGGTAGCTCTCATTTCGCGTGGAAAGTTGTGAGCTGTGGGCAATAATACATGTAGGCAATCGATTTGTAGGCAAATGAGATGTAGGCAAAAGATGCTGTAGGCAATCAAATTGTAGGCAAACGGGGCCCTTCCTGTGCAAACGTGTCTGCACGCAATCGGATCCGTGTGCAAACGGGTCCGTATGCAATCGGATCGTGCGCAATCGGATCTGTGTGCAAACGGGTCCGTGCGCAATCGGATCGATGCGCAATCGGATCGATGCGCAATCGGGTCGGTGCGCAATCAGGTCCGTGCGCAATCGGGTCCGTGCGCAATCGGGTCGGTGTGCAAACGGGTCCGTGTCCGATTGCAACACCATGTGTCCGATCACTAATGTATCCGATCGGGTCCGTGTTCGATCGGGAAATCCTATCGTGTCCGATTGTTAATATGCACAATCAGGACATTCCCGTATTCCACTGGTTTTTACATTTGACGATTATATTCAGTGATTTTATATTAACAATGTCTATGTAACCATATCTACATGCGAATTTATCAGATAACCGAATCGTCATGCGAATTTGTTTTTGAAGTTTACATCGCTGTTAAGTAAGTCTTAGCTTATATTTATTATAGTTCTCACCTATTACTTTATTTATTAATTTAAAGGGTTAGTTATTACTTTAGTTATATATTTAAAGGTTTTTAGACATTACTACCATCCAGCCTTGCAAATGGTGAGAATGACTCTCTAATGAAGTAAGGGTTGCTGCACAACAATTATAACCAAATTATGCCAATTTTTGTTAACATCGTAAGTTTACATCTCCAATATCATGGATCATGACGGGTCATCGCATATTTTTTGCTAAAGAAGGCTAGAATACTAGTTGAAACATGTACAAATCTCATTTCATTTAAATGTAAGATAAAGCTTTTTTGAAGAGTATTTCGCACCGACCACTGTGCTAATTCCCAATTGCCTGTTTGTCCTTTATTCATATTTATTATTATTTATATGAATTATATGAATTATTAATTATATGAAAATTATGAATTATATGAATTATTATAAATTATATAAGTTAAATTATTTTTATTATTGCACAAGATAGAATCAAATTTATTATATTATAAATACGTAAAATAATACTGACATAACGCCAACTTCAAACAACCGCGGTAATATGGCGCCTTATGGAAATCGCTCTTCTTATGTTCAAAATGCACAAGAACACACCTTTTATACTGCCATCATGATTCCGATACAATAGAGAAACTTCTTATGGAACGGAATGCTAGTGAACTCATTTCTAGTAAGAAATCCGTTCCGTCATCGTTCCGATTCCGTGTACATGGGACGGCACTTTGAGAGAGGACATAACGGCCCAAAACCTGTAACTGCAAAATGCTGCCCCGCACTACCTTTCTCTGAAGAAGTGGATGTTAACTACACAACAATATCCATCTTTTGCGGTATTCCTGATGGAAATAGATAGTTGAAATTGCTAAAATAATTAAAATCTATTAAATTAATAAAGATTTCAATGATTTCACCGATTTATTTCCATCAGGAGCACTGCAAAAAGGTGGATGTTGTTGGGTAGTTTACATCTATTTCTTCAGAAGGCGGTAATGCGCGGCAGCATTTTGCGGTTACAGGTTTTGGGCCGTCATGTCTTATTGTCCTCTCTCAGGTTTCTCTCTGGTCATATGCAGTGGTGCGTTCAGAAATTAAGGTACAATTTCATGGTGTCGCTTGTCGCAATAATAAATGATCACGTGATTGAATTTTCCTTTAATTTGCCCACTTTCTTGTTGACAGCGACTGTTGAAAAGTTGGATTAATCTAACTTTTAGCGACATCGCTCTTATGCAAAGATTTAAACATGGAACAGCAGGATGTAAATATAATAAGAGTATTTACTTAAGTTATATTTCAAAACATCCTTCCCGAGGAAAGTTTTACTCAAAATATATATACGACATATAACGTATATATATATATATATATACTACGGTATTTCGAGTAAAATCTTCTTCGGAAAGGACGTTTTAAAATGTAACCTTAGAATATAGATGTCATCGCAAAACTTGATAAAAATATACTCATTCGATACTGTTACGTCCGGCAGGACTCCACGATTTCCTCGTTTCGCGAACGTTCAACAAGATGATCACTGGGACAAGGCGCGAGAAATAAAAACGCGAGCGTTAACGATCACCGATCGGCGAGCGTGACAATATTTAAGAAACGTGTCGTTAAAAACCTTCCTAACGATTTTGGAAAGATGGGCAAAAACATAGATACCCAGAATCGCCTGATCCATGGTAATAAAATTTACAACAGAATTACAAACCATGTTGAGAAAGTTCGGTTTAAACACGTTCAGTTTCAGTAAATAATATCTAAATGCGGATCAGGGATTCTGAGTAAATAAAAAATCACATTTCCAAACGTGTAACAACATGTTGAAGGGTGTTTTCTCGTCAACAATAGGAAGCGATAAAATAAATATAGCATGATAGGAGTAGGTTTTAATTTTTTGCTGACGATTATAAAATTTGGAGCAAATACTGTCTAGACGAGAAAACGCACGTTCAAGTATCTAACAAAAGAGAAATCGGAGATAAAAAAGGGGGAAAATATGAGTTTTCGAATAAATCATAACCAAGTCATTCGGAGCGGATGATGAGTGAAATACCCCCTTTCTTCAAAAAGAGAAGCTTAAATTAAACTTGCCAATGAGTGACCGTAGGAAACCTAGAAAAGATGATGACGTATCGCCAATAAATTCTCAAGAGATTGAAACTTGTAGTGTGAGTGGAGCAAATTTTGGAAATAGTTTACGAGAAACAAATTTCCTACCAAAAGCAGAAAAATCCCTTCAACCCGAATCCTCGATTTTCTAACTTAACACATCCCATCAGAGAACCACCTTCCGAAACTCTCAATATAAACCGTGAGACTCGTTCTCCTTATTTTTCTGCTCTTATTCCGTGTCCGGTTCTGCTTCTCAGTCAGTTAGTCATTTTCACAGTCTATCAGTCATTACCTTCACAGTCTATATTCGCTCAGTAACATACATAGATACAACATCTCGCTGATTGTACCGAGATCGGGGCTACCATCGAGCCACTTTAGAAGACAAAGGACACCAAATAATCTAAACAAAGCCTACCGAAACAGTAAATCCCTTTTTTTCTTTTTATTATTCGCAAACCTTTAGTAACGTAACTGTCAACGTAGTGCCACGATCAAGGAGTAACCGCCTGTTCAGAGGTTGTCTCCAGAGTCGGCCTTACATAGAAGCGCGTAGATTGTTGGACGAGGCGGAATTCCAACAACACGCGAACTCAGAAAATTCGGTAAATCCTACTGAGAACGTCCATCCATCAGCACCATCACCGGCGCCGCCAGCACCAGCGGGTTCACCACAGCCTCCAATTCGGCTGTTGCCTATAGTAGCGGCTTCTCGATCACCTTTCCGTTCATCCTTCCGTGTATGAATAAATCAATAATTTAAGACAGTAAAATCAAGAATGTAATATTGAACTTTAATATTAACCCTTCCGTCCACTACGAGGGTCTTTTTCGACCCAAGCGAAATTTCAAAGTGCTGTAACTTTTGAAAACGGGCACTGAAGGCGCTATATCCCCTCCCTTATGTAATAATTTTTATCGAAATATTATGATTGGGACTTCAAGTTGAAGGTTGAAAGAAGTTCCATGAATTTTTTCAGATTTTTTAAAGCACTTTTACTGGTCCAAAAAACGCCAAGACGATAACGACCCCCGTAGTGGACTGAAAGGTGCCGAAAAAACGTAGTGGACGGAAGGGTTAAAATGTATTTGAAATGCTTTACTGCAGAAGATTTAAGTAATGGCGCCTAATGAATCGGTAGCTATTTTAGGTAGTGATACGATGACTCGTTTATTTCGAAAATTACTCAATTTATTCATAATCATTTTAGTAAAGAATCGAATTTAGTCTCGAGTCCACGGACTCATGTCTGGATTCAAGTCCGTGTCCAAATTCGAGTATTTTCTAGACTTGAGTCGAATAATTTGAATATTAGATTAGAAATACAATCTAGATTCGAAATATTAATACTAAATTGAAAATATTAGTATTCGAGTACAGAAATATATTTAATACCGATTCCAGCCAAATGGGATTCGAAAAATAGCAATCTTTGATTTTACTCTCTTTGCTAAAAACGAACTTCGCTTTTAGGTAATTTCATAATGTTATAATTTTAATGCAACTGTTTTATTGTTCTCTGTTTCTTTATCATGAAATAGAACTCATAAAAGTATTACAAATCTGTAAGCGCTATACTCATAGTGTTTTTTATTGGCAGAATTGGTGCACACTCAGTGCTCATTAAAGCTGTTGTACATTACTCTAATCTGAATGTAAAAGTAGAATATTTCAATTAATGAAATGCCCAATGTATGTTTTATGAAATAGCACAATAAAATGTATTGAGAATTTCACAGTTTAATTCGTTTCTATATTTTTATTAAGCATACATCTTTACGTCGATTTGTGTACAACGGCTTTAAAGTGCGCTGATTGCGCACTAGTTCTGTCAATAAAAAACACTATCAGCTACACTGCACTCATTGACATAGGGGTGATCCCGATTGACGGCTCAATTGGACACCACCAATCACAGCGACCGGTGCTTAGGAGCTTTGTAGTTTCAAGCGCTGTGAGTGGCTCGTGTCCAATTGAGCCGTGTCCAACTGGGTGCCACCCATCGACATATATGGTCTGTTTTCTGTTCCTGCACTAGATTGTTCTAGAACTCTCTTTCTCGCTTTAAACAAATATCAAACGTATATCTATCTCATTTTAAGTTCTAAAAGTGGACACTAGTTCAGCCACATAAAACAGACCTATGGTGCTAGACGGAGCATGCAGCGAAATCTCTTTGATCTTTCATCTTGACGGACCTAGAAAGAGTAAGGTAGCTAAGTGGGTACGGAACCACAGTATAACTACATACTACAGTAGCGACAGTACAAGCAAACAAAGGGTTTAGTTTTGTTCTGCGCATGCGTTGGCTGTAAAACCAAGAATATGGCGGACTGTCATAGCATTAAAACTGTAGCGACGACGATTGAGACACAATAAACTATGATTGAGAACTGAGTGAATATTGTGTATAATTACACATATTAGATGAATAAAATAGGTGGAATCTCTTGTACTTTTGGGTATCGAATTGATTCTTATCCACTCTCTGGATTTAGAATAGAACGAAAAATCATCCAAGCCTAATTCTATAATTTTGCACGGAAATCGTTTTTTTTTTTTTTTCATTTTTGTACGCAGCAACTACTAAATTTCTCACTCGCTTTAAACGATTACCGTACGTGAAAAATGCGTTATTTTTGGCTGAAATTTGACCTAGAAGGGTTTGAAGAGTGATACTTTCCAGGTATCATATCATCAAATGGATTGAATGTGGCACCATCTCATAAAGATTTACAAGACTTATCGCGAATCACCCTCGTATTACAATAATTAAATAAATACAATTTTTTGTTGTTTTATCCTTTTTTCTATCCTTATCCTATATCCTAGGCAGCACAAATTTGGATACATGTCCAAAACTAGGGCATAAAACGTCTTAAAGATTCATATTATGGCGTCTTAAAGACGTTTTATGTCCTAATTTTATAGCCCTTCTACAATAAGCCGCAAGTCAGAAGTTCTAAGCGATTTTAAGTCATAATCGGTGAAGTTGGCCAATAGCCAATTTGAACGACTTGGTTAAGACTGGTTAAGACTTCTGATGTTCTGACTTGCGGCTTATTGTAGAAGGTCCATTAAACATTGTGCTATCTGAAATTGTCAATAAATTGTTGACTTACAAATATCATGTTTCACATACTGTTTTATGATTTCATTTGGTTCATTCCAAAAATATATTGAAATTAGAAACAAAAAATAGATTTATATTAATATATATAGTGATTATCTAAAATCATATATAGAATTTATCCAAATTTTAAAAAGACTTTATATACGAAATATTATGTCTCTTGATGCCGTTCAACGGTCCGTAAAACCCTCAACATGGCTGACAGTCACGTGATCGGTGACCATCGACATCAAACAAGCCAACTACTGTCGTTACTGTAGTTATACTGTGACGGAATTCTCTTTCTACTCTTGTTCTATTGGTCAAATTATGTTTCAGGAGAGAGAGGACAGTAGTGTATTCTGTGTGTGTGTAAAGTCAGGAGCCATCACAGTATTGACTGGTACTAATGCAGTACGATAATTCTAAACTTATATTATTAATTATTAGATACAAAATAAAACTTGAAATATGATTCTATGTTTATTTTGTGCAAAAGTAACACTCTAGGCACAGATATGACAACTTAATGCCTCAGGGCCTTTGATTACATGATTTACTACTACCCCTCATAATCGCTCTATCTCTTTCTAGATCTGCCAAGATGGTTTCGATGCTAATACTCCGTCCAGTACTATATGTCGATAACTGCACTAGATGATGCACACATGGTGTTCATTATTGTGCTAAAACTCTGTTCCTGCTTAACTTCCACTTTCAAATTTTAAATGTCGCAGTAGCTCTATACCGTTTCTTTGAGACAGTGTAACAAAACCCCATTTTGTGCATAAAATTTGCACTATATTGTAGCCACGGAAACAGGATACACCAAATGAATTTGCTTACTACTAGCCAAATACAGTATGGAATTTGCTTACTACTAGCCAAATACAGTACTGGAAATACAGTACACTGTCCGAGTATTGCACTAGTGGGCGATAGTGCAGCCACAAGAAAAAACGTTATAGGAAACTCCTTCCTGACCTTATTTCTTTAGTTTTACATGTTATAAAATATTACAATATAAAACATTTGATACACTATTAACTAGTCACTTTCTATTAAATTATCTTAATTTCAGGAATATATTTTTAGAATGATGTATTAAATTGGTATAACATGCATTAAAATAATTAATTAAATACATTATATGTATGTTTATATGTGTATCATTGAAATTAAGATAATTCAATAGAAAGTTATTACAATAGTTAGTAGTTAGTACCAAGTGCACAATATAACTATGCCATTAACAAATATTATTACCTTTGTGTAAAAACAGATGGAATTGCAGTCTTTTTTAATCTTCTGAATGATTTATGGATAATTTTACAAATATAGTAATCATCTTCTGTAAAATGATCACTACAAATTCTTGCATTCTTGTAAACACTGATACTATAATCAATTATATTATTTAACCATTTTTTTCGCCTTTTTATATCTGTTGGGAATCTAAAAATATATTTCATTAGTTTCACAAACTTAATAATATTTGTACATGTCACAGTCAAAGTGTGAAATTTAGTAAATGCATAATATACTTACTAGTAAAAAAAATATAAGCATTTACATAAGATTTTAGCAAAAGCATCAACTGAATATAAAAATATCTGATATTTTTAGTAAATGTATTCATTCACTAGACAATGTATACATTTGCTATAACATATACTTACGTTTGTAAAAACATATTACTGTAAAATTTTACAAAGTATGGCACACCAAACTTAATTCTTAATAATAATAATAATAATAATAATATTAATAAAATAATGTCACGTCTAATGAGAATAATGAATACAGCTAATCAGATATTTGATAAATAAAACGCAATGGATAAACAGTTTGACTTTTTGCTGTGCATTTAAGGTTATGTGATTGATATGCACATTTGCTAGTAAGTATTCATTTAAATTGATACAGTTTTGCTTGTGCATACTTTTACTAAAGCAGGTACAGAAGCGTATGCAACTAGTAAAAGTTTAAATTTCATTACTTGTGAATACATTTACGTATCGAATCAGTATGTATATAATTGCCTAACATATGTATACATTTATAATTTAACACTTTGACTGTGACATAGACCCGTATTCAGAACGCGCTTTTGTCTCTGAAATTTTATAATATGCGTAACGTATAGTATGTTGGCACTAATATTATTATAAGCGCATTCTGAATAGGGGCGAATAACAAAGTCTAACCATACTTTAAAATTTATAACCTTACCTATGAAATTGTCGTGGCAATGAAGGACAATGTTCTTTCCCGCATATGCAGCAGCAAACCATTCTGCGTAATATATGAAATTTTAGTCATAGTTTTGTACATAATAATTAACAATATAATTTTATTAGTTAAATTTTAAATCTCATTTAGCAAACAATACTTTTTGATATATATATATTTAACCCAGAGAACATACGTACGAGATAATTTCTTTGTTTTTTGGTAAAATAATAATTGCTTTGGAATGTTAGAGTTCTAAGGTTTGTTTTTTTTCTCTGCACTGCTTGCACTAGTTCAAGAAGTGTACACTACGGCCATGGTCCGATTCATACTAACAACGCTCACGAGTATCTTTCGTCTTCGTTTAACATTTGACAAGCAACAAGGATGAAATGATTTTTAAGCGTTGTAAGCGTGAATCGGACCGCGGCCGTATTCTTTTTGTGTACACTGTAACGAAATGACGTCATGTATTCTGTTCTTTTTCGAGATGTAGCGATACTCAGTGCAAGAGTTCACTGTACAGGTAAATTTTCACGAGCTGCTCTACTGGGCTATTTAATAGCATTTTCGATTGGGGTGCACTGGCTGCACTCAGTGTCAAGAGCGTGTTCGATTGGCAGTGCCAATGCGCACTTGGCTAGTGTCACGTGTTCATTTGATCGCACGACACTCTCGTAGTGCGCACTCAGTGCGCACTAAGTGGCACGAGATATTTTGACGGTGCCAGTTCAGTGCACGTTTTATCACAGTTAAGGATATACATAGGGACAAGCAAATCTGCGCTTGTTGAATTGAAAACGGGGTCTTGTCCCTACTCTTAATATCTTTTACTGTGTTTTTGTAACATTTTGTTGAACATTGCTTCAAAGTGAACAAAAATGAGTTTCAGCTTTAGCACTGAAAATCTTGGCGTATTCTTCTGAACTTGCACTATTTAGTGCAACCCATGGAACTCGTCCAGTGTTGGTGTGAACTGAGTGCGCACTGGTGAGCACTAACTTTTGCCCAATCGAAAACGCTATTAGCGACAAAAAGGATCACGTGATCAAAATGGACATTTGATATTCGTCAATTTTGACCACGTGATTCTTTTTGTCGCTGAAAAAGCCGGTTTGAGCAGCCCATAAAAATTTACCTTATTGCTTGTACCAGGGGGTCTATTCTTGAAAAGAAATGTATACGAAAGTCTAGCGAAATACTATAGTATACGTAACGTATACTGTAGCATTTCCCTAGATTTTCGTATACGTTTCTTTTCAAGAATAGTGCCCCAGGTCTAAAGGCCCGTCTACAATACACGGAGTAAGAAGTAAGAGTAAGAAATTGACCAATCACAATCGAATGTGAGAAGAATACTCGACTGTGATTGGTCAATTTCTTACTCTTACTTCTTACTCCGTGCATTGTAGACGACACCTAACCTCGGATCTACAATAGGTGTTTTAAGCCTTAAGCCGTAAGAAATTGACCAATTACAGTCGAATTCGAGAAGAATAAGCGACTGTTATTCGCCCATTTCTTATGGCTTAAGGCTTAAAACCCTATTGTAGATCCGGACTAAAGCGGGGAGCACAGACTCTTGCATAACTCATAACACATGAGGCATAAGAAATTGAACCAACCAGAGTTCTCTATTACATGGAA
>NW_017300319.1:12836-13130 GCF_001594075.2 Trachymyrmex cornetzi
CCCGCCAATATTCGAATGTCAATATTGGCTGCGTTCGGGAACGTCGCTCGGATGCCTCGGATTCATCATCTGTCCTTATTTAACATTTAAATGTTAAACAAGTACGAATGATAAATCCGAGGCATCAGAGGCATCCGAGCGACATTTCCGAACGTAGCCATTATAGGAATAAGCGATGTGCGTATCGATACGTTAAAAATCGTTTGCAAACTAATCTATTTTGTAAAGAATCAATTTTTCCAACCAAAACAAGCATAGAATGACAGAAATAGCGTTAATAGCATCTCCCTGAAC
>NW_017300319.1:13420-13920 GCF_001594075.2 Trachymyrmex cornetzi
GCTGAAACTAGAGACTTTTAATATAAAGAGACCGTAAAAGAGTGTCTCTAACTAGAGTCTCCGTTCCTCGTGTCGCAACTCTGATTAGAGGGTCTCTAGTATGGTACTATAAGACCCCTAATGACAATGTTAAGAAAATTGTAGAGAGAAAAGAAAGTTTTTATTAAAGAAACATAGTGTGTTCATGAATAATAATAAATTTTCATATATATTTTTATGTAAAGGGTTTTAAAAAAATAATATAATCGTTCAGAGAGATAGCATTCGCGAAAGCCACTATAATGACGTACAGTATCTAAGAGGTTAAAAGAGGAACAATTCATTACTATAACCTTAATTTAGGAAAAAATTTGGAACGCGTTGTAAAGCGGGATAAAGTGTTAAAATTTGAGATTGCCCCGTCTAATTTGGGACGGTTGGTCACTAAGATGTACAGGAGCCCCAAAAGCACCCGTATTCCGTATTGCTCCGTCATTAGATCGAGCTCCTACGTCATTTTA
>NW_017300319.1:14033-18782 GCF_001594075.2 Trachymyrmex cornetzi
TCGAGCCGCTACGTCATTTTACGCATGCGTACAAAGTTTCCTAGAGCAGACGAATTCTTGCCAGCTCCCATCACTGTTACTGCTTAAATCTTACGCCTTAAGTTTTTTTATGTGCCATGGCCTTTAGAACATATATATATGAAAGGGGCATTGCCTTATATACTTGCCCATGGCTCGCGCTGATGCAAACATCTGTGCGAGAGAGAAAAGTAGTAAGGGATAAATGTTCTCAATGCACACGCGCAGCATCACGTTTTACACATCTGTGTAATGTACGAATGTGTAAGAATCACTAAACCAACTGCACAATTCACACAGATTACGGTGCTACGCATGCGCATTGCGAACATTTTATCCCTTACTACCTTTCTTTCTCGCACAGATGTTGACTTCATGTTCAGCGCCCTATTCCCCTTCCATTCATATATGTTCTAAGAGGCGCCGTCCCATTACCCCGGATCTACAATAGAACTCACAACAACGTTATCAGTAAGATAATTGCACAAATTATGCGTATATTAATGTTTCAACTACCCAAAATAACGAAATATCGATGAATCAAACACATTTACTTATGATCGACGCGACATTCCGTTCCGTTTTTACTGAATGGGACGAGTAGAGAAAATTTTTACGAAACGGAATTGGAACGGAATGCTCAATTCTAGTAAGAAATCCGACCCGTCATTCTGATTCGTGCTTAAGGGAATGTTAAACCGATTACCCAACTCAATCAAGATCGATAGTACAGACTTTTTTAATTCCAAATTCGATAATAGTGATGACATCTTTGATTTAGTTGTTACATTATATTATATAATATATATCATTCATGTGGCACCCAGTTGGACACGGCTCAACTGGACACGAGCCACTCACAGTGCTTGAGACTACAAAGCTCCTAAGCACCGGTCGCTGTGATTGGTGGTGTCCAATCGAGACGTGGTCAATCGGGATCACCCCATATATCATTCTATCTTACTCAAACGCATACATCTGTACTTATCTAATATATGCCAGTACCAAATATCGCAAGACCGTGCAACTATTGCTACATGGAATTTCGGCTCTGTTGACAGTCCCAGTCTTCACAAAGCACCTGTATACACGTATTTTCTATTCGGTGGAAATATTTCTTTTCTAAACTTTCAATCTTACCCAGATAGCAAAATATCTCCACGGTATTAATACGGTGAGCGTACGGCGTACTATGCGTGCCGATACCGTACTTGTCAGGTACGTGCGTACCTAAAGGGTACAGTACCGGTACGGGGTGATCCCGATTGACCACGGTTCGATTGGACACTACCAATCACAGCGACTGGTGCTTAGGAGCTTTGTAGTCTCAAGCGCTGTGAGTGGCTCGTATCCAATTGAGCCGTGTCCAATTGAGTGCCACCAGTTTTATTGCTAAAATGAGTATTATTACTGATTAATTATCTTATTCCAGAGTACACATCATAAAATTGTGATAAAAAAAAAGAAAAAAAATTTTCCCTGAATTCGGGAACTAATTTCATAGTACTTCGAAGCGGTCACCCATCCAGTTGCATACCGCCATTTACTATGCTTGATTTCTGAAATCGTCTGGAAACCGCTGCACTTCGATGATCCACGAACACCTGTATAATCGTGGATGTACCAGGTATGTAAATATGAAACCGGAATTTACCCATAGATGGCCATAGCTGTCAATGTAGTTGCCGTCAGACCGTGTCATTGACGCCATTTCCTTGTTCTGACATCTGACAAAGATTTTCAACTCACAACAATACAAGTTTCAACAGTAAAGTTTGTAATAGCGTTGAACATGTCGAATTTTGTGCATGGAAACTACGATTTGCGGACAGCATTGATTTTCTGTTACCATTTGAAGAAAACTGCTGCAGAATCGCATCGAATGCTTGTCGAAGCTTACGGTGAGCATGCTCTTGGTAAATCACAGTGCTTTGAATGAGTGGTTTAAAAAATTTTAAAGTGGCGATTTTGACGTGAGAAACGAAGAACATGGAAAACCACCGAAAAAGTTTGAAGACAGCGAATTGCAAGCATTGTTGGATGAGGATGACGCTCAAACTCAACAACAACTCGCGGATCAATTGAATGTGACACGAGAAGCCGTCTCCATACCTTTGAAATCCATGGGAAAGATTCAGAAGATGGATTCCACATGAACTGAATAAAAGACAGCAGGAAAACCGAAAAATCACTTGCGAAATGCTGCTCGCCAGGTACAAAAGAAAGTCATTTCTCCATCGAACTGTGACTAGCGATGAAAAGTGGATATATTTTGAGAATCCTAAGCGTAAAAGATCATGGGTAACTCCAGGCGAACCATCGACATCGACTGCAAGGCCAAATCGCTATGGACGGAAGACAATGCTCTGTGTTTGGTGGGATCAGAAAGGTGTGATCTATTACCCCGGATCTATAATAGGGTTTTAAGCCTTAAGCCATACGAAATGGGCGAATCACAGTCGCTTATTCTTCTCGGATTCGACTGTAATTGGTCAGTTTCTTACGGCATAAGGCATAAAACACCTATTGTAGATCCGGACTTATGAGCTGATAAAATCTGGCGAAATCTTTACCCCGGATCCACAAGAGGGTTTTAAGCCTTAAGCCATAAGAAATGGGCGAATCACAGTCGCTTATTCTTCTCGGATTCGACTGTAAAGCGGGGTCTACAATAGAAGTCGTAACAGTCATAAAGTCTTAAGTCGTAGAAAATTGATCAATCACAGTAGAATATGAGAAAAATAATCGACTATGATTGGTCAATTTTCTACGACTTAAGACCCTACGACTGCTGACATTTCTATTGTAGACCACGCATAATTGGTCAGTTTCTTACGGCATAAGGCATAAAACACCTATTGTAGATCCGGACTTAATACTGAACGCTACAGACAACAAATGATCAATTTGAATCAAGCTTTGCGTGAAAAACGACCGGAATATCAAAAAAGGCAACACAAAGTGATTTTGCTTCATGATAATGCCCCATCACACACAGCAAAACTGGTCAAGGAAACAATTGAGGCGTTTGATTGGGAAATACTTTCGCATGCGGCTTACTCACCAGACTTGGCTCCGTCCGATTACTACTTATTTGCATCGATGGGACACTCACTTGCTCAGCAGCGTTTCACTTCTTACGAAGATGTACGAAAATGGCTAGATGACTGGTTTGGCTCAAAACAACAAATTTTTTAGCGTGGCATCCACAAATTGTCAGACAGGTGGGAAAACTGTATAGCTAGCGATGGGCGATACTTCGAATAAAATATTTTTTATCATTTTCATGCAAAACCCAGATAACCAAGCAGGCGATACCGACACCAACTCGCGCAAGATACCGCTACCGTACTGTTACTGTACTGCTACGAGGTGGCGGTGTACGGCGTAACTGTACGGTAGCAGTACAAAAAGTGTACGTGATATTATAGTACAGCGTATCAACACTGTACCTGTACTGCGTACTATTTAGGTACGTCATGGTACATAACCCGTACCATATCGATATGTTGTACCATTATCGACAGAAGAGAAACTGGAGACCTCTAGTCGAAGACGATATACATGAACTGGTACTGCGAAAGTACAGCGTATGATTGCCTAACCTGAAAATAGTCGTTATAACATTAAAATTAAATATTAGACAGTAACTGACTGAATGTTCAGTTGAAGTGCATAAATTTCTATCAGGACCTATATTGAACAGATATATCATAGCTATACATCCACGATTATACAGGGTTCGTGGATCATCGAAGTACAGCGGTTTTCAGACGATTTCGGAAGTCAAGCATAGTAAGTGGCGGTATGCAATCGGATGGGAGACCGCTTCGAAGTGTTATGAAATTAGTTCCCGAATTCAGGGAAAATCTTTTTTTTTTTCATCATAATTTTATGATGTGTACTCTAGAATAAGATAATTAATCAATAATAATACTCATTTTAGCAATAAAACTATAAAATTAATTGATTTTAATAACATGCGTACCTAAGGCATACATTATCGGTACGGCGTACTAAAAGTACGGTGTACCGGTATTGTACCCTTTAGGTACGGTATCGGCACGCGTAGTACGCCGTACGCTCACCGTATTAATACCGTGGAGGTATTTTGCTATCTGGGTAAACGTGTATTTTCTATTAAAAAATTTCGGTTTCATATTTACATACCTGGTATAGTTATGATATATCTGTTCAATATATGGTCCTGATAGAAATTTATGCACTTCAACTGAACATCCAGTCAGTTATGCCCTGCGCACAATGGAGGAAGTATTAGGAACAGGAATAGATATTAAGATTTCAACCTATCAGAAACCATATATTCCGGTGTAACTGGTATCTGATAGGTTAAAATCTTAATATCTATTCCTGTTCCTAATATTTCCTCCATTGTGCGCAGGGCCTTACTGTCTAATATTCAATTTTAATGTTATAACGACTATTTTCAGGTTAGTCAATTATACGCTGTACTTTCGCAGTACCAGTTATCATGTATATCGTCTTCGATTAGAGGTCTCCACAGTCTCTCTCCTGTCGATAATGGTACGCCGTATTGATATGGTACGGGTTATGTACCATGATATATCTAAACAGTATGCAGTACAGGTACAGTGTTGATACCCTGTATTATAGGCCGCGGTCCGATTCACGCTCACAGTTCTATCAGTGCTTACGACATTAATGGTCGGTCCGAAACAAATAGCGTGCTAAAGTTTTTCTATTTTGGAC
>NW_017300319.1:19670-22162 GCF_001594075.2 Trachymyrmex cornetzi
AAAATTATCCAGATCTGAAGTTATTGACTGCGGCCGGGAGACGCTATTAATGTTATTTATGTTGCCCTATCTTTATTTTACGTTTATTGAACAATAAAAAAACATTGAATAATACGAATAGCACTAATAGCGTCTCCCCGAACTCATCCGTTAAATGCTTGATTGTTTTCATCTGGTTTTTGATGGCACTGGTGAACCAATCATCATGTTTATTCTACTGCAAGAAAAGAGAAAAAATAAAATCAAATATACTAAGATTGATATTTATCGCCGGATCTAACATCAAAAACTAATGCTCTTGTGTTGATGATATTTTTTATTAACTACTATCTTAGGATAAATTTGAACGGTTTTTACATCAGGCCAGATTGTAAATAGTAGCTTTATAATTAATTTCATGCATTTCATTCGTATTTTCATATTTATGCATTTATTTCAGTCTTATAATTACATTGATATATTTTATATAAAAAATAATAACGTATTTAACATAAAAGTTCTATCACATATATTATTCCGTTATACTTATAGAAAAAATAGCATATAAAACATAACAAAACGTAAATATCACATACAAAGCTGAACTAATTTTCAAAATATAAGTAAACTCTTCAATGTGTAGCTTATTAATGCGTAGCAAATTAAAAGTTTTCAAAAAATAAATAATTATTTCTTGTAAATATAAAATAGTAATCAATGTTTCAAAATTATTACTTTTCTATGTCCTCGTTGAGTTTTGAATGTACTGTTAATGTTTCTTAAAGTAAAAAAAAGTCGGACTCGAGCAAAAAGCTTTATCAAATATTTCTTTGGAAAATTAGGACATGGATGAGCAAATGGTATGTGAGAAAAAATTTCAATGAGATTAGCTACAACACCTTTTTGCAATATTAAGGTTTTTATATTTTGAAAAAAATTGTTTTCTAAAACTTGTATATATATAACGAAGTCATCAGTTGGCATTAACAAACTACCAAACAAATTATTTTCTGTAGATTCATAAACTCGAAAGAAACAATAATATGAATTGTTATTCAAGTCTACATATTCTCTCGCAAACTTAAGGCAAATATCACAGGAATGTTTTATGATACACTTTCGCATTAAATATCCACAAACATATCGAAAAGCATTTTGTTCCGATAGACTTATGTTTCGATAATCATGATCATCAATTAAAATTGGTTTTCCTTTATCTTGCTGATTCACATCAACTTGTTGTACATTTTGAGCTTTATAATTAGCAACATTCATAAGCATTAAGTCACGATCTTCGGCACAGTTTCCAGTTCCCGTCGTCAAATAAAATGTAGAAAATAATTTTCTAAAACCGAAATAAAATTGTGATGGTGTGACAGTATACGCCGCGCCGTTCAACGTTCGCATTTTTCCAAAATAATTCTCTAGTGAATCTTGATTCAACCGCCTTGTAAGCAAAAACTTAATATCTGGCTGAGTAGTTTGCATATAAGTCCACAGTGATTGTAGAGATTTTATGTTTAATTTCCAAAACTTGAAAACTTGAACCGTATTTGTAATATTTTTTCCTTTTTTTGAAAAAACTGTTAAGCCTGACAAATAATCGAACATTTCCTGTAAAAATTGTAATTGATGCTGTGCTCCAGTAAAAGCTTTCCTGTAACTTTTCTTATCTATTACTGTGGATGAGTTAAAGATATCAAACAAACTATCGAATTTTTCAATAAATTCTACTGTCGTTAATACAACTGCTGGTAAAATATTTATAACGTATAGTGTTTTCAAGGCAGCTGCCACTGTAGCGCTTAAGACATGAACAGCATATTTTACTTTCATTCGATCAAACCCTGATGGTTGAACATGAATATCTGTTAGTTTATAAGCTAATCGATTTGGTTGATCTTTATCATAATTATAAAGAGTTGCAATATGATTCCAAAAAATTGAGTCACTATTGTATTTAATATTATTAATATAAATATTGTTTCTTGTAGCTTTAATCAAGTGTGGGTCGGCTATAAATAATGAATACGTTCACCATTAATTTCAAAATATGGGACTTCTAAAGTTACACCAAGGCGCTTAATCATATTTTGATAGTTTTTGCCCATATCTGTAACAAGTGCGACAATTTTTAATCCGATATTTTGAAGCTTCCTGATCACTTCTTGTACAACATTTTGTACGTCTGCTTCATTAAAAGTTGAATTCAATAGATAATAAGCAACTGGTTGCTTCCAAGATTTACAGATCCCTCTTATCATAATTACGGCCGCATTACATGCTGGGAGGAATTTCTTTTCATGTCCAAGATCTTGAAATCCTATAACCTCATCTCGACTAATATTATAATAAAGATTTGCTTTTAACGACATTTCGTCAATACAAATTACACATAACCTATCCAGTAATGTAAAATTGATAATTTTTTCCTTTATCATATAAAAAATGATATTGTTACGTCCTGCAGACGCAGATTCTTTTCTTTCGAGAGAATCGGCTCCGCCGCAACT
>NW_017300319.1:23073-24119 GCF_001594075.2 Trachymyrmex cornetzi
ATATATATATATATATATACTCTAACGACTCATTTAATTATAGTGCGGACTCCCTCGCATAAAAATAAACGGGGACGAACTCCCTATGTCCGCCGGAGTTCGCGGAACCGTCCGGCATCCGACCATCCAATACCGATAGAACCGATTTGCCGTCCTACGGTGATTGTCGCCCCGGAACCGGCCGCAACCGCACTTCCCCGAGTGCCAACACCTCCGGTAGCACCACCACCGGCCGGAAACCTGATCACCTGCACACCAGTTTCATACTCGCCCACACTAACACCCACACAACCACTCGACTTGTCCATCCCTCCAGTCCTCGACCCTGGGGTACTCGAGATCCTCGATTACTCTCCCCCGCCCTTCGAGGAACGATTCCTTCCCTCTCCTTCCCTTCTCGATCAACTCCCAACTCCCCCTCCTTCTTTCGATCAACTCCCAACTCCCCCTCCTGTCCACTCCAATTCTCAATCTGCCGATTGGGATTGGATCGTCCGGTTGTTCACATCCATCTCCAACGAAGGGGACAGACTAGTAACAGTTTACGTCCCTGGAAATTCCTCCCCTTTCCTCGTCCAATTAAAACATTTAGTCCCAGTCTGTCCATGTACTCCCTTCCTCCCATCCAATACCCGATAATCACCTCCTCCTCTCCCTCACACACACACACACACACACACACACACACACACACACACACACACACACGCACATATAAAATTTTAAGCTTATCGTAACTAGACTTAGTTTAGTCATGTAAATTAGCTTTAGCCGTATAGAAATAAATAGCTTTTAAATTTTTACTAAAGATTCCTCCGAGTAATTTTTAAATCGCCCCTAATATCCCGTATTCCCGTAACGCTTAGGATTGCACGAGGTCCAGTCCCAGGTCAAAAGGATTAAGTTCCTTAACCTAAAAAGTAGGACCAACGTTCGCACTGTTCAGCGGAATAGGTGTCATACCGTCCCTTCAGGACGTTGACCCACATTCCGGGACTTTAAAGAAGTGCTAACGACTCACAGCTGTACGCTTCCGTGCGTATACC
>NW_017300319.1:26012-27835 GCF_001594075.2 Trachymyrmex cornetzi
CCCACGGTTGGAATTGCACCACATCCTTCCGTGGGGAGTAAAGGGCCGGAGGCCAGCGTCCCCGATGTAATATCCCGGGGACCCGAGCCATATGCCAGCCCCCCGGGGGAACTCGGGGCCTCCTCCCTGGGATTTTCCTGGGGAGGGGTGAGGGTACACCCTGGCTGGGGGGGGCAAGGAGTAAGGGGCCGGAGGCCAGCGTCCCCGATGTAATATCCCGGGGACCCGAGCCATATGCCAGCCTCCCGAGGGAATTCGGGGTCTCCTCCCTGGGATTTTCCTGGGGAGAGGTGAGGGTATACCCTGGCTGGCGGAGCCGCTGCGGGGTTGGGGGCAAACAACAATGAACAATACATATAATCAGGTACAGAGTCGAGGAGGGAAGGAGTCGGCGGGAGCGTGCTCCCTCCGCAAGGGGGGACGGGGACAAATGAGCCCGTATGACGGAAACGTCGACGGATCCAATGCGGATTCATCCGCGAGACGAAGCTCGTCAGCGATGCATGACGAGACGAACGAGGGGGGGAGTCTCTCCGATCGGGGGGAGCTATTCAGGCTCTGCTACGACGACGAGGACTCTTACCATGACACCTCATTCATGGAGGGAACCTTGGACCATTCTCTGTCGCTGGGAATGGTCCCGCCGGAGGAGCGCACTCGCGTGTTCCCCATCGTGGATAGCAAGCGCCCCACCGGGGGGGCTGCATGCTATATCAAACCGGGCCTTAGGGGTGGAGGGGATGAGGACCCTCCTCCTTCCCCCACTCCCAGCCCGTCGGGAGAGGCGGCCTCTGGCCCCTTTTGTCCTCCGCGGGCAAATAAGCCGGGGCCCAAATGCTCTAAGGGCTCGGGGGGTGCGTCCTCTGGGCGGTCCCGGAGAGCCTGGTCCGCGGACCGGGCGGATGTGGACGAAGATAGTGGTTCCGTCTCGTCGCGTGGTTCCGGGGGAACGTCGGGGAGGCTCCGCCCTCTCGCTTCGAGAAAAGCTAGGGACCAGGGCGAGGAGGAGAATGCTGACGAGGCCATGGAGACCTGCGCCTCCTCGGTATCCTCTCGGAGTGGATCCGTCCGTTCAAGAGATAGTCGCGGCAAGAGGGCTAAGCCCAAAGTGCAAGTTGTGTCCTCCGACGAGGATACCGGCGCCCTCGGGAGAGACTCGGACGAGCTTCCCGAGAAGAAGAGCTGCGTGGGCGCACCCCCGCCCTCCCCTCTCAGAGAGGGGAAAAGAACCAGGTCATACCAGACCACTGGGCTCTATGTTGGACGAGCGGCTGCGATTAAGCAGAAAAACGATGAAGAGGAGAGAAGCCTCCGACTCAAGATGGAGGCCACGATCAACGAGCTGGATAAGGAAGGCCTATTGCAACGCTCAAAAATCGATCTCGAGAAAACTAAGGAGGAGCTCGAGCTGAAGCCTACCGAGGAGCTCGTGGAGAAGATCACGGGTTGCCTCATGGAGGTCATCCGCGTCGCGAGGACCTCTTCCAATTTAAAAGGCACGTATCAGAAATTGCTGAGGGTTTCTGCCGCCATGTCCCTGGGAGGGGTCGAAGTGCTGCGTGACCGTGTCGCACAGCAACCGGGGGGCACCAATACGGCGGAGATTAACTCGCTCCGAAGAGAGATAGCCGGTCTCCGCACAAGACTCGAGGCGGAACTTGTTACTGAAAGGCAGAAGACGATCGACGCCAGGATCGAAGCCGACAGATATAAGATTGAGCTCACAAAGCTCAAGCAGTGTTGTTAGACGGGACGGATTTCTGGCGCATGCGCGACGATCAAACAGCCAAGCGCAGTGGTGTATCGTAACGTGTAGCCAGTGC
>NW_017300319.1:28026-34346 GCF_001594075.2 Trachymyrmex cornetzi
TGAAAGGCAGAAGACGATCGACGCCAGGATCGAAGCCGACAGATACAAGATTGAGCTCACAAAGCTCAAGGCATCCCTTTCGGGCAGAACCAGAAGCGGGCCTCCCCCCTCGGGCGGACCCATCGACTCCATTCAGCCGATGGACATCGGCTCAGGGGACGAAGCGCACAAAAGCAAGCCTAAGAGAAGGGCCACCCCCCCTCCAGTAGAGGAGTGGCCACTTGCTAGGCGTCCCCCTTTGCAGGGAAAATGCCGCATATTGGAGGATCGCCCGGCGAATGTTTCCCTAAAGGTCGTGGACGACAAAGGAAACATTAGGGCGGTGGGCGTTGCTGGCGGAAAGACTGGTCGCGGATTAGTTCAAACCATCCCCCGCTACAAGCCGGCTCCAGGAAGCACCGGCGTCAGCCGTTCTGATGCCCGTGGACCACCATCCTTGGAGGTCGATCTAACGGATAGAATTACCACGATTGTGGAATCTGTATTGAAGAAAAATCTGGTTCCCTCTCTGGGAGGGGAGGTGCCGGTTGTTCCAACGCAGCCGGCCCCAGCCAAACAAACTAAAGGGAGCAAGAAGCTTCCCGTTCTCCCCAAGAAAAGGGAGAAATCGGCCATGATCGGAACGGGTAAGACCCATCCTAAGAGTGTTCCCGGGGTTACAGACCCGCGCATACCTCGTTCGGCACCGGGAAATCCCGAAGAAGGAAGGAAGGTAGAGGAGCGTACCCAACCTGGCTCCCAGAAACAGGACATCTCGTGGTTCTTAGTCGTTGGCCGTAAAGCTAGGAAGACGGCGACCGGAAAAACACCGGTCCCCGCCAGGAACGCTACTGGCGAGGCGGGGAAGGATACGCCTCCCACCAAAAAGGCCAGACGTCCACCCAGGTCTGCAGCTGTGTCCATCAGCTGTGTAGGTGAAACCACCTATGCTGATGTGATGCAGCGTGCCAGGGATAACATAAACATCGCGGAGATTGGGATCGCCGACCTGCGACCTCGCCGGGCGAAATCCGGGGCTTTTCTGCTCGAGGTTCTCGGGGGCGCTGCGGGGGTCGAGAAGGCAAATATCCTGGCGACCAGGCTTGCGGAACTGAGTGCGGATAATCCCGGCGTCCGCATCACTCGCCCGGAAAAGATGGGAGAGGTGAGGATACGTGACTTGGAGGCGTCCATCACGATGGACGAGTTGCAGAATCACCTCGTCAAGTTGGGGGCCTGTGATCCGGCCAACTTCAGACTTGGAAAGATGGTCCTTATGCCGAATGGATTGGGATCAGTGTGGGTCAGGTGCCCTCTGAGGGCAGCGCTCCTGATCGCAAAGACCCCGAGGATTAAGATCGGCTGGACAAGCGTCAGGGTCGAGCTCCTGGCGGATAGGGGCCTACAGTGCCACCGATGCTGGACAAAGGGGCACGTTGCCAGCCAGTGTCGGAGCGACACGGACCGCCGAGGTCTGTGCTACAGATGCGGTGAAGCAGGCCATTCTGCTAGTTCCTGCGTGAACAAAGCGCGCTGCGCCATATGTGCTGATAGGGGGGCCCCGGCGAATCATCGCTTCGGCGGCAAGGCCTGCGACCCACCCTTGGCTCCGCGGCGTAAGCCCAGGAGGCAGGCCCCGGATGCTGGCCCCAATTCGCTTCCCAAGGAGGCGGGGGAAGCAGGGGGGAAATTTACATCCATGAACATGGACAGGTCCTCACCGATTACGAAACGGACTATCACTGCCCCCGAGGGGATGGATGTGGACACGGAGGAGGTGCCCGCACCCACGGGGGGAATACCCGAGTTCTCCCCGAACCCGGCCGCGACGAACGCCGCGAAGGTGCCTGAGACGGCGGCTGCCGGTCCCGATGGCGGGGACTCCTGGGCGGGTACTAGTTCGGAACCCCTCCATGCCTGGAACGGGGAATAGGCCGAACCGACTGCTGCAGGCCAACATTAATCACTCCGCCAGGGCTCAGGACCTACTCAACCAGGCCCTGGCGGAGGGAGATTATGCAATGGCCATTATTACAGAGCCGTACTGGGTCCCGGTTGATCATCCTCACTGGGCGGCCAGCTCTAACGGAACGGCAGCCGTTACCTGGAGGAGGACCAAGAATCCGCTACCTTGCGTTCCGGTCGAGTGCGGAGACGCTTACGTCGCGGTCCGATGGGGGGACATTCTGGTTATCGGGGTTTATGTCTCCCCAAGCGTCGACAGGTCGGACTTTGAAGGGGTCCTCACATCGGTGGAGGGGTGCGTGGCGCGAGCCGGGGGGGGGACCCGTTCTCCTCGGCGGCGACCTTAACGCGCATGCTACCCTCTGGGGGTCCCCGAGGACGGACGTGAGGGGCGGTATTCTCGCCGCTTGGGCCGCTGGTCTGAGCCTTCTCTGCCTCAACAGGGGCACCAGGCCTACCTGCATTAGACCGCAGGGTTCGTCCATTGTTGATGTGACCTTCGCGAGCCCCGTCATTGCGGCAAGGCTACGGGACTGGAGCGTCCTCCCGGACGTTACGCTATCGGATCACCAATATATTTGTATCGAGCTTGCCGAAACTGCGGCACAGATCTGCCGCGGGACCCGCCCGCGAGAGCGGCGGTGGAAGTTGGGGGCTCTCGATGGCGATCTCATGAAGGCCTCGCTTATCGCGGGTGCGATGGTGCCAGCCGGGGACCCGGCCGCCGCGGGCCCGGACGTGGAGGCCTCGAATATCAGGAGAATTCTGGTTCGCGCGTGTGACGCGGCAATGCCGCGCACACGGCCGCGACCCAGGAGGGCCATGCCCTGGTGGAGCCGGGAGCTGGCAGACCTGAGGCAGGCGGCTCTCGACGCCAGGAGGGCACTCAAAAGAGCCCGACGCAGACACCCTGAGGGTGCCGAGCTAGAGGGCGAGATTGAGCGGCTCAGGGCAGCGAGACGGGCACTCCGTGGCGCGATAGCCAGGGCTAAGTCCGACTATTGGGATCGTTTCGTCGCGACCCTGGACGAGAACCCATGGGGTAGGCCATACTTGCTCGTTAGGGACAAGTTGAGGTATTGGGCCCCGCCGTTTGCGGAGTCGCTCGAGCCCGTGGTTCTCGAGCGGGTGCTGGGAGACCTCTTCCCGTCGTCCGGGGGGTCCGACACCTGGGTCGAGCCTCCCCTCCGCTTGGATGGCTGGGGCTCCTGGAGGCGGGAGTATGAGGTCGGTGACGAGGAGCTTCTCGCGGCCCGGAAGAGGATGCTCCAGAAGAGCGCGGCGCCGGGTCAGAGCGGGGTTCCCGCTGCCGCATGGGGTGCGGCTACGCTCGTCTTAAAGGAACGCATCCGTCTGCTATATACAGAATGCCTGAAACAAGGCTGCTTTCCAGAGACCTGGCGGGGAGCACGACTGGTCCTCCTGCGGAAACCAGATAAACCCGTAGACCAGACTGCGGGTTACAGGCCCATTTGCCTGATCGAGGAGGAGGCAAAACTCCTTGAGAGGATCATCCTTGAGCGGGTGGTGGCGCACCTGGACGGGAGGGGTCCCAACCTGCACGACAAGCAGTTTGGCTTCCGTAGGGGAAGGAGCACGGTTGGGGCCATCCTCTGTGTCAGGGGCTTTATAGAGCTGCCGCATGGGGTGCGGCTACGCTCGTCTTAAAGGAACGCATCCGTCTGCTATATACAGAATGCCTGAAACAAGGCTGCTTTCCGGAGACCTGGTGGGGAGCACGACTGGTCCTCCTGCGGAAACCAGATAAACCCGCAGACCAGGCTGCGGGTTACAGGCCCATTTGCCTGATCGAGGAGGAGGCAAAACTCCTTGAGAGGATCGTCCTTGAGCGGGTGGTGGTGCACCTGGACGGGAGGGGTCCCAACCTGCACGACAAGCAGTTTGGCTTCCGTAGGGGAAGGAGCACGGTTGGGGCCATCCTCTGTGTCAGGGGCTTTATAGAGAAGACCTGGGAGGAGGGGGACGTGGTTGTCGGGGTGTCCTTGGACATACGAAATGCGTTCAACTCCCTCCCCTGGAACGAGATCGGCATGGCCCTCCGGCGACACAGGGTGCCTCTCTATTTGCGCAGGATCCTGAGGTCGTATTTGGAGGATCGCAGTCTTTGCTATAGACGGGCGGACGGTGCTCTCGTCCACCGGGCGGTGGAGAGAGGCGTCCCACAGGGCTCTGTTTTGGGGCCACTCCTGTGGGACCTCGCTTTTGATGGGGTTCTCTCCGAAGCGGACCTTCCCCCCGACTGCATGGTCGTTTGCTACGCAGACGACACCATTGTCCTGGCGGCCGGGGGGAGCTGGGAGGAAGTACGCCTGAAGGCCGATGAGGCACTTCACAGCGTCGTAGAAAGGATCCAGCAGCTCGGTCTTCGGGTCGCCCCGGAAAAGACCGAGGCTGTCACCGCCGCGGACAACGGCCGGGCCTGGCCGTCCGGGTCGTCGACAGGGACGTACGGCTCACCCTGTCGATGAACTATCTGGGGCTTATCCTGGACGGGAGACTATCTTTCGAGGACTATTTCTCGAGAGTGGCACGGAGAACGGAGCAGGCGGCCCTCTCCTTGAGCCGGCTCATGCCGAATATGGGCAGACCGGGGATCGTCACTCGTCGCCTTTTCGCGGGTGTCATCGCATCTATTGCTCTTTATGCTTCCCCCGTCTGGGTGGAACGGGTGAGGAAGGGGCGTACCATACGCTCCGCACTGAGGGCTGCGGAACGCAGAATCGCGGGGAGAATAATATGCTCCTACAAGACGGTCTCCCATGCGATGTGCACCGCCCTTGCCGGTACACCACCGCTGGAGTTAACCGCGGAATACCACGCGGAAACATACTTTGAGGTCTCCAAGCTGAGATCCCGGACGGGATCTGTCGCTGCCCCTCCGGATGAGGTGAGACAAATCCGGGAGCGCGGCAGACTCAGATTGCTCGACAGATGGAGGTCATGGATTTCTGTCTCCGAGCAGCGAGGAAACGAGACGCTGGTGGCGCTTCGGGACTGCCTGCCGAGATGGGTTGAGGCCAGGATTGGCCTCACATACCGGGCGACGCAGATACTCACGGGCCACGGCTGTTTCGGCCGGTATCTGCGTCGCATCGGAAAAGAAACGACAGAACGCTGTTGGCATTGCGTTGCGTCCAGGGACACAGCGTCCCACACCCTGGTGCGGTGCCCGGCTTGGGCGGCACAAAGGGCCTCCCTCAGGAATATAGTCGGCTCGGATTTGTCGATGGGCTCCGTAATCAGGGCCTTACTATCGGAGGAGGGAAGAGGAGCATTCCTCTCTTTCGCGGAGAGGGTGATGAGCGCGAAAGAGGCGAGTGAGAGAATCAGGGAGGGCATCCCAGCCGCGTCTGGTAGATGACCCTCCAGACTGATCACCCGAGCCCGTTAAATAGGGCAAGGGGATCGATTCGGGATGAGGCGGAACAGAGCTTTGCATTTTCTTGCAGCTCTTTCTGCCTGGAAGAAGTTGCGATCCGACTTGACTTCCGAGATTTGGAAGCACTCGGATCGTTTTTGGAGCTCTCCTTTTGATCCGGAGAGGTCGGCGCATCCGGCCTGTTATCGGCCGGCGATGCTGCCCCCCGCTAGCCGGGGCGCCAGACGGGGGTCTGGCGGCCCCCCCTTGAGTGGCTCGGGGAGTTAGGCGGCGAGGGGAGGTGGTGTCCCCCTTCGCCGGAACTTTTCTTAAGTTCTGGATAGCGCGTGCGTAACCGCGCGCTTGGCGCTGGGTCGGGCCGGTAGTACTGCAGTCAGCGAAGATCCCGGTCCGACTCACCTCGCGCCACGGTTAGGACACCCGCAGTGGTTTTAGTGGGTAGTACCCGGTCCCGGTTTTACTCGGGGCCGGGTGAGTCCCACATAACCCGGTCTCTTCCCCCGAAGAGCCGGGTATGCGTAAATGCATTTACACTGCGTAACCAAAAAACAAAAAAAAAAAAAGAGGTTCCCCGCAAGGGGTGGGGTCGTTTCTGGTGCGTTCCGGTACTCCCGGACGCATCGGGAGAGATCCCACTACGGGTATAGCGAACCCGCGGTGCCTGAGCTATCGTAATCTCTTCCCTAGCACCACTGGAAGAGACCGAGCGTCCGAGACTGCACCCGACTTCTCGGACGGCGAGCTGGACCTCTATAAAAGTCCCCCTATCTATGGTAGCTATGGTGCGCGGCAGCGGGACATATGACCAATGGGTGAATTGGTCAACAGCGACTCAGAAGGAAAACTGAGAACCCGGCTTGGGGTAGCTTGTAAAATAACCCCACCTGACGATGGCTTGCAATATGACAAAGACTAATGAGCAGATTACGGCCGCAGGGGGCTTCGGATCCCTCAGCGGTCGGCGGGGTGGGGCTGG
>NW_017300319.1:34551-35771 GCF_001594075.2 Trachymyrmex cornetzi
GGCGCCGCCCTGCTACTCCGAACTACGGGAATACCCCCCCTCCCTTAAAGAGGGGGAGGTGATTGTCTTGAAGGCCCAGAGGTTTGTCGATGTCATGGACGTCATTATAGACGGGCCTCTGGGCAGATGCTCTCGCAGGGAGTTATGCGCGGGGAGCCTCCGGGGCTACTCTCCCCATGTGCCTCCTTTCATGGAGGTGCGTGGGTGGGGAGGGGCTCTAGTGGCTTTCCCATATAGCGCGGTTAACGATGCTCGGGCTGTTCGTCCCTTTGTGGGGACGGCCGGCTCGGGCATCAACAAGATCCTCGTAGAGAGCGACATTGACTATGACGCTGTTATGGCGGTTCCCCTCGTCGCTGAGGGTCCGTCGCGGGGCCTGGTGGGGTTACTCCCATCAGGGTCCGCGGCGGTGCTTCCGGCTCTGACGCGGGGGGGGAATGGAGGAGGGCGGGGCGTCGTCGGATGAGGGTGACATCGTGGTCACCCTCACGGACGAAGATGATTCGGAGGGGGTTCCTGGGACCTCCTCCTCAGCAATCCGGGCCCCTCTCGGCGATTCCGCTTCGGCCCCTACGATCGGGGAGACGCGGGAGAGGGAGACCAAGGCTGGACGGTTCCGGCCTATTTCGGTCTCCCTCTATTGAGTCGGATGCTTCGATAGAAACGCGGGTGCGGGGGGTTCCTGTGGAGGCCTTTAGGGCGCGCCGCGTTTTGAGAAGGATTAGTTCGGGGGATGAGGACGGGGGTTTGGACCAGCCAATTAGGCGGGTCCACATACCCTCGTCCTCTTTTTTCACCCCGGACCAGCGTCGCGAGGTAGACCGCCAGGTCGCGGCCTTAGGGACAGACTCTGTTCTGGATGTCGCCTCCAAGGTCGAGAGCTGGCTGTCAGAGGCGGAGGCTGCCCGGGTGAGGTCGGTCTCCGCAATGAAGGGCTCTCTGAGTGGCCAACTAAAAATGGCCATTCATTTAGCCAGGGAGGCCTGCCTCCTCTTGGCAAATCGCGCCATGAGGGGTGCGGAGAGGGTTGCTCCGGACCGAGTGGCGCTCCGGGATCCGGACCGAGTGGCGCTCCTAGAGGTCTCCAACAGGGACTTGCGGGATAAAGTTAAACGCATCTCCGCTGATCTCGATGTCTCGCGGGCCGCGGTGACCTTTCTGCGTAAGTGCAGGGAGGACTCGCGCGCCGGCGGGGTATTGTCGGGCTCGGCGGGGACCGC
>NW_017300319.1:36183-36388 GCF_001594075.2 Trachymyrmex cornetzi
GGGGGGAAGAGTGGGGATCTGATTGGGGGGTCGTCGAAAAGCGCCTCCCGGCCTGCGGCCCCTACTCGGAAGTCCTCCGTTCCGGCCTCGGGGACCCGTTCAGTCCCGAGGAAGCGAGGGGGTGGCTCTGCCGTCTCCATCACCGTGGGCGAGGGTGGCTCCTACGCTCAGGTGATGAGGAGGGCGAGAGAAGCCATAAACTTGG
>NW_017300319.1:36818-38435 GCF_001594075.2 Trachymyrmex cornetzi
ATTCGACGAGTCCATCGACGCTGCGGCCGTTCGATCCAGGGTCGCGCTGGAGGGCCTATGCATCATCTCCCACGTTCGCGTGGGGGTGGCGAGGTTCTCCAGACGCGGTCTGGGGACGGTCTGGGTGCGGTGTCCGGCTGACGCGGGCTTTACGCTCTCGAAAGCCGGGCACTTGCGCCTGGGCTGAGCGAAGGCAAGGGTAGAGCTCCTCAAGGGGGCTCCCCTTCGCTGTTTCCGGTGCATGGCCCTGGGTCACGTGCAGCAGCGGTGTCCTTCCGCCTTGGATAGGAGCCGCTGCTGCTTCAACTGCGGGAGGTACGGGCATTCGCGGCAGTCCTGTAAGGACAAGCCGCGATGTCCCGTATGTGCGGACCGCGGCCTGCCCTGTGCTCACAGGGCAGGTACCGCCGGCGTATGTAGGCCGGTCCAGCCGGCGCGGTTACGCGTGGGTCCGTCTGCCCCTCGTGAGGGGGAGATGGATGTGGAGCGGGAGGAGGACGACGTGGGCGGTGTCGGTGGCCGGACTTCGGACACCAACACCGTCGTCATGGCACCCGAGCTGTCCTGTTCGCCGGACAGCCCGGAAAAAAAGAGGCACAGGGCGGCGGCTAAGTCCGGTGGGCCGGTCCCCTCGGGGAACATCTCCCCGAGGGTCGTACTGGAGCCCATCCGTGGGCGAGGCCGGTCCTCGGCGGGGGGCGGAGAGGCCCCATTGCCGAGGAGGACCCGTCCTCGCACCGCCGCCGACCCTGTGTCAGGCCCGAGGGCCAGTAGTCAGTCGGCGTTCAGCGACGGGGGAGCCGCTTAGTTGGCTCCCTCCTGTCGCGGAACGCTGACGAAGGGGTACGCCTCAAGAGCGACCAGCGAGGGACGCAGGGGGGCTCATCACCTCCTTGTCAACGTGGGAGCAGGATCCGGAGCACCGGACGTGACCGATGATGCAGGGGATGATGATGTACTGAGTTCAAATTCCGTCTCCTGCATCGTTGAAGGTCTTGGTGTGACACGGGGAGGTTTTAGTCGGTAGGCGCCGGACCGAACTTCGGTTCGGGGCGGCGAATCCGACACTGCCCCGGGATGGTTCCCCGGGCGTCTTTTGAAGATTTCCTCCTCGACAACAAAAAAAAAAAAAAGGTTAGGGTTAGGGTTAGGTTAGGTTAAGATCCCCCTCGCGGGCCGCCACCTTGTCGCAGTGAGGGGGCTCCCCCGTGGATCGTTTCGGCGATCCACGGGGGTCTAAGGCGGCCTGTACGGACTCCTCCGTTAGATAGGAGGAGTCTGTACAACCGAGTCCGGCACCCCAAGGGGGCTCACTCCTCGGAGTGGGTCCCTGGGGGAGCTGCTCCGTACGGAGCGGCTCTCCACTGTGCCGGTAGGGGACGGCAACCCGATTCTATTGCCCGGTGGCACGGCGCCGATAGGGGGAGCTTTGCTCCCTACCCGTGCGGGATGAGTGGGGTTTCAACCCCCACTGCGAGCGGGGTGTCCCGTGGGGCCCCTCCCCTCCCCCTTGTGGGATGGGATGGTTCCCTCGGGCCCCCGCGAGCTAAAAGGGTCGACACGGGCCTGCTCCCGCAGGCGCGGCTGCCCACTGTCCGGGTGCTCCCGGCTTTGGGC
>NW_017300319.1:39298-39939 GCF_001594075.2 Trachymyrmex cornetzi
CCGGAATTTATCCCGGGGAGGGGTGGGGGTATACTCCGGATGGCGGAGCCGCTGCGGGGTTGGGGTTCTTTTTGAAATGAATGACAAACCAAATAAGGGAAGGACTCCTGTGGCGAGCACAGGCGAGGGGGAGGCGAAGGCCTGCCCGGGGGAGGACGCCTGCCTGGGCGCGGACTCGGAGGAGTACTTCGAGTCCTCGTTCGGGCGGGGGGACTTCCCGGGCGACCTTGCCGCCGGACTCGGGTTGGTTCCCATCGGGGAGCCGACCGCGATGTTCGGTGGCGTGGACGACGCGGGGTGTGCCGCCGGGGGTCGCCCTCCGTCTCAGGGGTGGCGAGGACGGCGACTCGTCGCCGCAGGGCGACGGAACGGGGACGATGGGCCCTCCCCCGCCGCCGAGGGAAGCAGAACCGCTTCCCCGAAGGGAGCGGCCGGGACCGGCCTGCTCCAAACGTGGAGCGGGGATGGAGGCGAGCGGGACCCCCGCCGCCCCGGCGCCGAGCGATCTTGGGAGGCCCCCGACGAGGGAAGACTCCAGCGCTTCGCTGGAGTCCCTCGCCGGGGAGAGCCGTAAAAGGCCGGGCGCGGTGATTCTGTCCTCCTCGGACTCAGACGATGGGACGCCGAGGAGGAACCGGGGG
>NW_017300319.1:43661-43941 GCF_001594075.2 Trachymyrmex cornetzi
TCAGTATGGTTTCCGGGAGGGCCGGTCGACGGTGGGCGCTATCGCCCAAGACCGCGCCCTCTCGGGGCGGCTGACCGCGGACGGGGGGGGTGGCGTTGGCGGTGTCGCTGGACATCGCCAACGCCTTTAATAGCCTCCCATGGGGCCGGGTGGTGGGGGCGCTGAGGGAGCATTTCCTCCTGCCCCCCTACCTCGTCGCCGTGGTTGAGGACTATTTCCGGGACAGGCAGCTGGAGTTCCATGACAAAGTGGGACTCCAGCGGCGGAGGGACATGTCGTG
>NW_017300319.1:45598-46164 GCF_001594075.2 Trachymyrmex cornetzi
CCGTTCGTTTGCACACCGTTCGTTTGCACAGGAAAAGATGCGCACCGTTCAATTGCACACCGTTCGTTTGCACATGAAAAGTTGCACACCGTTCATTTGCACACCGTTCGTTTGTACACGTAAAGTTGCGCACCGTTCGTTTGCACACGAAGTTGCACACCGTTCAGACGCACGCGACAAGAGCATATCATTCTGACACGCATGAAAGACCGGGCATTGTATATCATATCGCTTGAATTTATTTTTGTAATTATGCTGTCTTCTTGATGGAAAGAGATTAGTCACATTAACATGTAATTAATTGTATGTTGTAAATTAAAATTGAAGTGTGATGCTGTGAGGTTAGGATGTCAAAGTTAGAAATGATTACACATCATTTGTGATTAAGATTAATTATAAATATTTAGCCTTTAAGTAAGTAGATTAAGTGAGTACAGCACTTTATGTTTATAATGTTATATTCAAAATTTTCCCAAAATAAATATAAAAAAATTGTCCACAAGCTTTAACCTTCAGACCGCCGGCATGGCGCATTTAGGCGCATAAAATTAAAATCATATATTTTT
>NW_017300320.1:0-1115 GCF_001594075.2 Trachymyrmex cornetzi
GGCTCAGACGCCCACGTCGCACGAATTGCACGGGATTAACCTGCGCCACTTGACGATTTGACGTTAAATAAATATTATAATTTTTAATTAATAATAATAAATCTTTTTTTTTAAATGTATAATTTTGTTTCAGCTCAGCTTACCTACTCCTACTCCTGTGTTACCGATGATCCTATGACGAAACTCATCAATATGACCACCAGCGTCATCCTCCTCATGATTGAAACACTCACGCACTTCTATATGTCGCGAGAATCGCGAGATTATTAGCGTCATCACACTATCACAGTGCCCTAGTTTATGCATAACGCATAGTAACGTACTGGAGCACTCTCGCGTAAAGTGCTCGAAAACTTTGTAATTGTTTTCATTCTCGTCTGATAATTTCAATATATAGTCTCTTGCAATCAATTTTTTATTAAGATTGCAAGCGACTATAAAAAATTTAGATAATAAATCACGAAGGGCCATTTTTTCACACTCACAATAAGATTTATAGAAAGCACGCCCTCGGAAAACTGTTCGACACAACGAGAAGTCAAAGACAAACTAGAGTTAAATTTTTAACCTACGCACTATTTATTCACTCGAAAATATGCTAAAAATGACGCTTCCTTATTTCCTTCTCCTAAGTTTGTTCAGCTAATCACTAAGGTTCTACATATTTTTTGTAAGTATTCTTTCTTAGAAAGTCGACTATTTTCTTATTTGCTAAAAGCTTTTCTAAGTTAAATGATCTTTTTTTTTCCTTACCGTGTAATCGACAAAAAATTTACTCTTCTGTCAAACCATATTTCATTTTTTCAATAATTTTTGAAAAGCAGAACTGTCAGATTATCATAAAACAAATTTGTACGATTCTGTTCGTTCTTACCTGACTGTCATTCCTAGACTTTTTTTTTTGAAAGGCTATCCCTTTTATCTTACAGAATTTAAAGAATTTTTTTGTTAATTTGGACAGGATTCTTTCTTCAATATGATGTATAACTCAGCAGTCGAAATGTCGTAAAATGAACTTGTACGTCCCTGTCCCCTCTTATTTACCTCTCCCCTGTAAGTCTTCTTTGAAAGGCTATCACATTTTTTCTTACAGAATAATTTAAAAGAATTTTTTA
>NW_017300320.1:1167-1380 GCF_001594075.2 Trachymyrmex cornetzi
GTAAGACGAACATGTCCGTTCTTGTTTTACCTCTCCCTTTCAGACTTTTTTAAATTTTAACGGAAAAAATATAGAAAAATCTAGACTTTTTTGCTTTTTTTCTGCGCGCGTAGAATAATTTTTGTAAAGTAACATCGACGAGAGGGAGATGATATCGTCGGTAGCGTCACGAGTCCACTTCATTCGAGTCTCGTCGTTCCTAGCTCCAACTTC
>NW_017300320.1:3064-6581 GCF_001594075.2 Trachymyrmex cornetzi
GTTTGTTTTGGCGCCAGGGGTGGAGTGGTGGGGGTTTGTTATGACGCTCCATGGCTGCCCCTATACTACTATTCCGTTTGCCTGTAAGCTTTTCAAGTCCATGATGTTGAGATGTCCGAAGCGTTGATCTTTTACATTTCCGGGATTTACACTTGCTTGCAGTGCACGATCTTCGACAATGTCCACCACGTAAAGTTCGTTTTGTTTTTCGGCCACCATTGCAGTTGTTCCGTCGTTCCGTTTAACAATTGCGCGATCTTTATCGAATATTACCTTAAAACCGCTCTTAGTTATTTGCGAAACTGATATTAAGTTATTTTTTAGTTTAGGTACATAAATCGCGTTTGTTAATTTTACTCGATTCGTATTTCTTTCGTTTATTTTTACGTTTAGTTCAATTTCGCCGATACCGCACGATTTTAACCATTAATCAGCGGCCGTAAAAACTTTCGATTCCACGCTTTCATCAAGAACACTAAATTTTTGTTTAATATTTGACATATGCCTTGTGGCTCCACTATCTAAGCACCACATATTTAATTTTTCAATTTCGGCGTTACATGCGATTACGATCATCGCATCGTTCATTTTCCGTGCTTCGCGTTTCTTTCTTAAATAACAGTTCGCACCTTTATGTCCAATCTTTTCACATTCATAACACTTTCCGTTAAATTTCGGCTGTTGTTTCGTATTGTTCGCATGTTTATTTTTGTTGGGTCGAGGATTGGTATGTTTCGGTGCCTTCGTGTATAGTGCCTCGTTGCCCGCATCGTTCTTCTCCTTTTCAGATCGTCCATCTCTCTCCAGTTGTCGTGCTTCTTCTTCGAGTAATTTCATCTTCAAGTTGTTGACTTTAGGAATTTAGTCTCGCGACTCGATTGCTACGGTGAAGCTTTCGAATTCCTCCGGCAATGATCCGAGTAACATAATTGATAATAAATCTTCAGGGATATTAATTCCCGCTTCCGTTAATTGATCGGCTTTGCACAAAAAGTCATTTAAATATTTCGTCATCGATGTCTCCGAATCCTTCTTCATCCTGTATAATTGCTTGTATAATGTTGCTTTACGGACGGGACCTTTTGATTCTTAGATTCGTTCAAGCTCTGTCCACGCTGCGCGTGCTGTTTCCGCCTTCTTTATATGATTTAATTGACCACGCGTCATGCTTAGCATAATTAACGCTAAGGCTTTCTGATCCTTTTTCGTCCAATCTACGCGATTCGCTTCCGTTTTTACCTCCGTACCGTTTACATATGACCATAAGTCGTTGCATATGAGAATACTCCTCATTTGAAGTTTTCACAATTCAAAATTTTCATCGGTGAGCTTCTCGATGCTCTGTATGTTGCTCGACACGGCCATGTTCGACACTCGTAACGGCCACGTTTTCGCACTCGCTTTCGTCGTCCGAAAGTATTACGATCAGCTGTCGTTATTTACCGGATACCGATCACTTGTAATTAACCGACGCGTATCCTGGGCCCATAACCTGTCAGACCGCAGGGATGGGATGATTGAATTTCACACGTTATACGTTTAATTAGCTTTACTGTAAAACTTATTCGTGTAATACATAGCCGCGTGGTCTTGCGTGAGACAGATAGAGGCTGACTGACTAAGGTTGAATGTCGTGAGACACTTAATAGTATACATAAATAATACAAGAGATGGCATTACATGTACGATTTCTTATCGATCTATTCTAACAAATTAGAATAATATATATAATTTAATCTTTACAAATCAGTTTTTTAATAAAATGGTTGTAATATGGATATCGAATAAATTATATATTTTTTTTTATTTATAAATTAAGTTTATATATAATATAAAATAAAAAATATTTTCATATGGACATTACCTTTTTCTTTTAGAATTTACTACATTTTATAATGTAAACCTATAAATACAAGTCAATATTCAAATATGACTACTCTTTGCATTTTTGTCGGCCATATTGGATCCGCCATTTTGAATTTTGCAATTCTGACCTCCGATTCGGAATTAGCGACATAAAAAACTTATAAATATAGCTTTCAGTATAATCAAATTTTTTAATTTTAGCCATTTTTTCGGTAATCTGTCCCACTATGTATAATGATCAACTTAATTTGCTTTTTTATTCATCAAAAATCGAAGGTGGCAAAAAGTGGCAAATAATCTTATAGTCCACATCACAAAAAACATAATGACAATTTTTAACTTTAATTATGAGGTGGAACTTCGGGGGACTTTTGATTCAAAGAATGTCTATTGTCATAATTTTGTTAAACGTACGAGAAGAAAGTAATGGGCTTTAAAATCGTGCGAATATTCAAACTTATTTCATACATAATATCAATTTTATACTAATTCCGATGAGAAAGAAACACTACCCAGATAGCACACGAAGTACAACGGATATCCGTTATTGATCCAGAATGTACATACAACATACTGGACATAATATAAATATACATGAATGTATATACATACAAAGGACATACTATAAACATCGATAGTACATCCATATATCGATGTAAATATACATCCATCGGCGGACATTGTATGTATGTCATATGTACATACGTCCATGAATGTAAATATACATTCATCGGCGGACATTGTATGTATGTCGTACGTACATACGTCCATGTACATCCGTGAATGCGCTTTCCATGTATGTCCGCTGAACATACCTTCATGGATGCAAATATACATTCGTCGGCGGACATTGTATGTATGTCGTATGTACATACGTCCATGTACATCCGCGAATGCGCTTTCCATGTATGTCCGCTGAATGTACCATCACGGGTATGCCATGTATATTCACCGGCGGACAATGTATGTACATTGTATGTACATATTGAAATGTCCATAAATGTGTTTTTATTTAACAAATATCAACGTATGATTTTATTCCCAACTAATCTCCTTAAGTATTAATAATATGCCAGTAAAGGTACAAAATTAAAAATAGTTACTGTAGAAGTATATAGGTACGTTGACAATGATTTGATTACATGGGTGTGATTAGCTCAGCGTTAAGGCCCGTCTACAATACACGGAGTAAGAAGTAAGAGTAAGAAGTTGACCAATCACAGTCGAATGTGAGAAGAATAATCGACTGTGATTGGTCAATTTTTTACTCTAACTTCTTACTCCGTGTATTGTAGACGAGCCTTTAGTATACTAGGCTACCATTTAGGGATCCAGGGTTCGAATCTCAACGGCGATGCGTTTTCCAAATTAATTTGTAATTAATAATGTAACGATGCACCCCCATAAATGCATCGTTCCCGGCAATGCCAACTCGCCGGATGCCGCTACGGTGACTCCCGGTCACCGTAAGCGATGAGAGCGCGGTGCGCTCGACATTTTATAAGACAAACATAATTATAGGCCGCGTGAACTCGCAAGTCCGCGAAACCCGACCCAGGTAAGGTTTGCCGACTATCAGCCGACGTTGAACGTTGGGCCGACGTTGGCGACATCACGGCAAACTGACTATCATTAATCGAACATGGCACAA
>NW_017300320.1:7454-9047 GCF_001594075.2 Trachymyrmex cornetzi
CGTATCGCTCCTCGCGTTGCGACGCGTCGCGCGAACAACACGTGGAAACGGTGTAAGCCCGCGTCCCGCATACCGCGCGTAACCGAGCGAATCACGCGACCACGATTCGCGCTGCGAATCGTGCCCGCCGCACACACGCACACACGCGTTGCGCATACACACCGCACACTCACACCGACACATACTTTGTACACACACACATACATCGCCATCAGCAAATACCAGCCGCGACAACTGGTATCACACGTATACACACGCACACACACCTACACGTACTTACACTCTGTACCTAAACACAAGAATATACTATCATTCTTATTACACAAAATCCGTGTTCACTGCATTATTACCGCCTTGCCTCTCTCCTCCTGGCCGAACCTCTTTGCGACCCTGGCCGCAGCCCGTGACCGACGAGCTACGTCCGCGCAAAGTCAGGTTGTTTCAATAAAATACATAAGATATATATAGAATACAAATTGAAGACAAATTGAACCAGAAAATTAATAATCACCATTTAAAAATAAAAAAAATTATTTTTTTGCTGTATTCCCATTGTATCTTCAAATTGACTCCATCAGAGGTTTATTTCATATTCATGAATATCTACTGGATATCCATGAAACTTAAATTAATATCCATTGTATCCCCATTGTATCTTCGAATTGATTCCAGTATAGATCCATTTTATGTCCATAGGATATACATACGTATATCCTATGTACATCGTATGGATATTCGTAATATGCTAGATACATCCATGGGAACATATCCATGGGACATACATAGGATGTGCGGATGTATATTCTATGGACATGAAATGACTCAATTATGGAGACAATTCAATGATACAGTGGATATACAATGGATATTAATTTAATACAAGTGGAAGTCCACTGAATATCCATCATCCTTTCATGTATATCCAATGTATATACAATATCTATTTTTGTGCTATCTGGGTATGACATTTAAATTATAACATTAGAAACAAGTTTCCTAAGATTCTTTTTCAAAAAGTTCTTATCAAATAATATAACATAATTTTTTTTATTTGAAACTCTCTAGAATTGGGGGAAATCTTCAAAACATTACAAAATTTTATGAATCACTTCTCCAAATAATCTTATTTCTAAAAAATAATGTAGTATTTAAACTGTACCGTTTGTTTTTGACCGTTTTTCTTTCAGCCGACTCACAGTGGGCGGAAAGGCTCCTTTTGTGGACAAAATTCGACCGACGTTCTAATTCTTAACCGATTTTAAAGTTTTTTTTTTAATTTGATCAAAATTGAATGAGCTATAAGCCTGTTGTGCGTAAATTTTGATTACCGTCCGAATTAGGAATGGCCGATCCAATAAAATGAGCAAAAAATACGAAAGCGAATGAATTCGTAACAAAACGTGCAAGTATTTACGCAAAAATGTTATTATGTGTTTGAGTATGTATTGCACATCGAAAATAATAAATCTGTAATTTTTTTTTTAATAAAAAAATGGCGGATGTGAAAAAATGAAGGAAAATTCAATAAATAACAGAATTTTCATGAAAATATGTCCGAAAATAAGGGAAGTTCTTTTCTGTCATTATATATAT
>NW_017300320.1:10286-21327 GCF_001594075.2 Trachymyrmex cornetzi
ATGACAGAAAAGAACTTCCCTTATTTTTGGACATATTTTCATGAAAATTCTGTTATTTATTGAATTTTCCTTCACATCCGCCATTTTTTTATTCAAAAATTACTGATTTATTATTTTCGATGTGCAATACATACGCAAATACATAATAACATTTTTGCGTAAATACTTGCACGATTTGTTACGAATTCATTCGCTATCGTATTTTTTGTTCATTTTATTGGATCGGCCATTCCTAATTCGGACTGCAATCAAAATTTACGCACAACAGGCTTATAGCTCATTCAATTTCGAACAAATTAAAAAAAAACTTTAAAATTTAAAAGATTGTTGTACACATTGGGAACAATGCATTGACATTTCATTTTTATGATTTGGAGGTGGGACGTAGGAGGACATTGAATCAAAAGTTGGCATAATATAATTTTATCGACATAATCTGCGCAAAATTATGTGCAAATATAGATATTGAAGCCAGATATTTCAATTTATAGTTATAATATCAACATAAATTGTTTTTAATTTTTTTAATATATATATATTAGTTAAATATATTATATTAAATATATTAAATATATTTAACATATTGTATATATATATATATATATATTAATTAAATATATTAAATATATTGTATTAATTTCATTTTAGATAGATTTAATCTTTTGCTTTAAAGGGGGGGGGGGGAACCTGGTTTAGAACGTTGAAAAGTAGCTGTTTTTTGCGAATTTTTTATCAACAAATCATGAAGCCGATCTTTCCAGAACTTTAGGGGTGATTTGTTATATATTTCAATAATGCAATATAATTTTTTAATATAAAAATAATGAATACAATAATAATTTATATATTAATCATTATTGTGTCTCGGCACAGACCTTGTTAATTGGCGTGCAATGTAGAGTCTGTAATTCTTGCCTGAATAAAAAAAAATCAAAAGTTTTTTGAAATTAGATAATATTTTATCCTAAATGAATTAAAAAAAAAAGTAGGAGAAGAGTATCAAATTGTAAGAAACTTTGAAAAAAAAGTTACGATTTTGAACATAGAATTTCGACTTTTCTATGCAGAAATAATTATTTATACTATTGGGACCTTGAATAAGTTCTCGCTATTTTCCAACAGATCGCGTTAACAGAACTGCGTGCATGTAGTTGAAGATGGGAACACATCGATAAGGAACTATTATAAGCAAGCTTGAAATTCAGTGTATGTCATCTCGCCGAAGTGTAAACAACTTTTTGTTTCATAGTGTTAAACATGTCGAGTTTCGTGCCAACAAAAGAGTATTTGCGGTGAATTTTACTGCACTACTTTATTAAAAAAAAATCTGCAGCTGAAGCACACAGAATTCTTATTGAGACTTACGGCGACCATGCTCTGTCGGAACAACATGCAGAGATTGGTTTAGACGCTTCAAAAATAATGATTTTGATGTTGAAGATAAAGAACGCTCTGGCGCACCGAAAAAGTTTGAAGACGAAAAATTGGAGGCATTACTGCATGAAGACTCATGTCAGATGCTAGCTGAACTTGCAGAATCATTAGGAGTTGATCACACAACAGTTTCGAAACGCTTGAAATTATTAAGGAATGATTCAAAAGCAAGGACATTGGGTGCCGTACGAGTTGAAGCCGAGATACGTTGAACGGCATCTTTTCACGTGTAAACAGCTGCTTCAACGGCAGAAAAGGAAAGGGTTTTTGCATCGTATCGTGACTGGCGATGAAAAGTGGATACACTACGATAACCCTAAGCGTAGAAGATCGTGGGGTAAGCCCGGCCATACATCAACATCATCGGCAAAGCCGAATATTAATGGTTCGAAGCTTCTGCTCTGCATTTGGTGGGATCAGCTGGGTGTAGTTTATTATGAGCTACTCAAACCGAACGAAACCATTACGGGAGCTCGCTATCAACTACAATTATTTGAGCCGAGCATTGAAGGAAAAACGGCTGCTATACGAGCAGAGACACGACAAAGTGATTTTTCAACATGACAACGCACGGCCATATGTTGCACAACCGGTGAAAACCTACTTGGAAACGCTTAAATGGGAAGTCCTACCCCACCCGCCGTATTCGCCAGACATTGCCCCTTCCGATTATCATCTGTTCCGATCGATAGCACATGGGCTGGCTGAGCAGCACTTTCATTCTTATGATGATGCCAAAAAATGGGTCAAATCTTGGATAGCCTCAAAAGACGTATCGTTTTTCTGACGTGGAATTCAAATACTGCCAGAAAGATGGGAAAAAATAGAGGCTAGCGATAGACAATACTTTCAGTGACATTTTTTTTACGACTTTTTAAAAATAAAGCATTATTTTTCACGAAAAATCAGCGAGAACTTATTCAAAGTCCCGATAATTTTTTAACAAACGTTTTTAGTTCATTTAAGATGGTTGACAATTATGTAACTAAAAAACTTTGAACGAAGTCGATTGGTCAAATAGTTTTTGAGTTATCTTGCACACCAATTTCGGAAAAGTGATTTTGAGAAAACGCATTTAAAGTTTTCGATATTGCTGTATCTGCGCGACGCGTACCTGTGTTTCTTAAGCTATAACTACAAAAGTATTTTGAATTTCGATCTAAAACTTTACGAGTATATTTTTAAAGAGTAATACTATCGATTAAAGTAAAAAAAAACGAAAATTTTGATCCTCTAAACCAGGTTCCACCCTTAAGTTGTCTCTGGCCTCCCATCTTTTCTCTCCTACTGGAAGTGGAAGTCTTTAAAGCGTGGATCTAATAATATGGCATGAACGAATATCTCGTTCTTTATAATTTGTTCGAAACGTACCTGTAAGCGCGAAATATTATATTGCAAGCATGATATGTTCATGCTATGTTCATTGTTTATAATTGGCAGTTAATCCGATTGAAAAATAATGAAGAAGCATCACATTTATGCCGTTAAAAAATTTCTACATCTATGATCACTGTCCGACCCGATTTTTAATTCGGGTACCCGAAATTTACGGATATTCAAACATTAAAAATATTCGAAACCCGATCCGATCCCGAAAAAAATTCCTGACCCGATTCGAACCCGAAATTTCAGGTACCCGCACATTCCTAATAATTAGTTATGTGTACGACTTGCACTGTGAAATTGGGGTTATTCTTGAATTCGTTTATTCGGGACGAAACATAATAAATACAACAGGAAAACAGGATACAAAAAAAAGAAATAAGTCTTAAAATGAGCTTTTATTCAAAATAAAGCAAGGAAATATAATTTTAAAATATGAAAGTATATAAAATTAAGTGATATAATGAGCAACGTAAAAAGGTCTATTAACTCTTAAAAATATTTTCTTCTGATTTTCATCAGAACTAATATTTTTAATTACTAAATATCTTATCGTAATAAAAGTAATAAATATCTATTGTAACAAAAAGAGAAAATGGCTTGAATGTTATTTAAGGTCTAAATTTATGACTAGAACATGCAACGAAGGATTAATCGGCTCATCACTCGTGGAATGGGGGAAAATTGATGTTTCTATGTTGCCGCTTTAAGTATTCCTCGGCAGCTCTTCAGCAGCGAATCTTCATCGCCTCTTCAGAACGAGAGAGCTAGAAAGATAAAAGGAGAGGAAGGAAGCATTTCGGGCAATATTGGTTTTAGGCAATAATTACTCGTCGGTAACCACTAAGCTGAGAATACAGGACTGGAGGTTTCGGCCGCAGCTGCAGTAGAGTCATGAATCTATTTTGCCCGTTCTCTCAGTCTCTCTCTCTCTCTCCCCATTGAGCATGAGCGTGGTGTAGCAGACAACGTACGAGACTGCTATGCCAGGGATCCCGGGTTCGATCCCAGGCAGAACCGAAAAACTTTTCGAACACTCGTAGTTCCTCTCGGCAGACAATAGCAAACCACTGAGAGTATCCTTGACAAGTATATTTCTCTAAACAAAATCGTCGTTCGGAATCGACGTTAAACTGTAGGTGCCTTATGACTGCGTACAATCAGCGCACCACAGGCATATGAGAGAAGTCACCACACTTGGACACAAGCAACGGAAAAAGAAGAAGATACATGATCGTACTCTTAAAATCGTTCGATTATGATCATTTCTTGATGCTTATCATGTTCTGTTAGCTACTTAAGCAATTCTCGCCTAACATTCACAAGTAGATAAAAAAAAAGCTAAAATGTATAACTGGGATTGTTGTAACACCACGATAAGTTACCTAAAAGCACAGAATCTGGAACGTGATGACTCATCATTAATATTTAAGTTCCAGATTCTGTGCTCTTAGATAATTTGTTGTGATGTTATAACAATTTGAGTTATATATTTCAGCTTTTTTTCACTTTTTTAACTTTTCTCCCTCCCTTCCTTTCTCTCCCTTCCTCTCTCTCCCTTCCTCTTATTCCTTTTGTTGTTCTTTATGATTTTTATATCGAGTCAAAGTGCAATTGTCGATGATTTGTCATGATATCAAGAACAATTAAGAGAAAAGAAATCAACGTAAAAACAAATATCAGTGCAAAAATTCAAAAAGTTCACGGATCCAAAAATTCCTAAAATCACGGATCCAAAAATTCAAAAAATCACGGATCCAAAAATTCAAAAAATCACGGATCTAAAAATTCAAAAAATTACGGATCCAAAAATTAAAGTTCACGGATCCCAAAATTAAGTTCACGGATTCAAAAATTAAGTTTACGGATCCAAAATGCAACAGATCTTTAAAAATTGTGGATATTTTATCTGGAGACACCGGTAGTGTCTCGGCGCTAAGCCAAGCGCAGCGACACTGCCGTGGCTACTTTACGAGAATCTGTTAAGATTTCCAGACGACGATTATGGGATCTCAATAACGGCTGTCCCGATTGAGTTCTAAGTGTGCTCAATCGATTGCATCCGCTCGGAATATATAATGAAAGTGTTTTTGTTTTTTCTCTACGTGCTCTACGAGAGGAGATATTGCGACGCAAAATGATGCAAAATCCGAACTTGAAACTTTTAATTTAAGAAACGTCGTCGTCGTCGTCGACGACAGGGCTGTGGGGTGGGGGAAATGTCCTTTTGGATTTTTCGGCGCTTGAGGCAAATATGGCGCTGGCAATGTGCATGGTCACATCACATATGTGCAGGGATGCCAATTCTGTTACGGTTTACGACATCGCGACTAGTGCCATCGGTCTGGCGCAACAGATAGTACACACACAAGCACAAGCTCGTGTACGTGTGTCTGGTAGCAGAAGCCAGCCGACTCGCTCTGTCCTCGTCGCACTACGTTCTCTCCTTGTTCGTCTTTGGCGCGCTGAGAGCGAACAAGACAGCGAAAGGGAATTTGAGAGAAAGAATCCTTCTCCGTGACTCGCTGTTGTGTCGTATATCCGTAGCTCGTTTCACCGAATGAAGCGTCAAGCGACCGAAATGTTTTCTCGGGCGATCGGCGTGTATCAAGAGGCATAGAGGACATTTTAGATATATATATTACACACACACATATATATATATGTGTATATATAATTATTGTAACAATTTTTAATATACCTTTAATAATATTAAAATTATATATATACAATAATTTTTAATAATATTAAATTATATACACACACATATATATATATATATATATATACAATATGTGTGTGTGTGTGTGTAATTTTACAATAATTTTTTATTTGATTATTAAAAAGAGAATCGGTTTCTTCCTACAGTTTTTGCTCGAAAACTACACATATGAGAATAGTATATGATTACTCTACAATTTATTAAAAATTAATTTGTTAATTTTTACACGCTTTTAAGCGTGATGTCTCCATGGACAATATTTGTTACATGCTTATCCTTTTCCTATTTAAGCGTGATGTCTTCGCGGACAATATTTTTTTACACGCTTTTAAGCGTGATATCTCCATGAACAATATTTGTTACACGCTTATCTCTTTTCTATATAAGCGTGATGTCTCCACGGACAATATATTTTACACGCTTTTAAGTGTAATGATTTTAATCTAAACCATAATAAATGCAATAAGCCTGATATATATAAGTCTTTTAAACTTTAAAAAATTGATCAGTTGCAGGTAAATATTAGAAGAATAATCGATTACAATTCGTCTATTTCTTAAGGCTTAATAAGTTATAATAAGCGTTAAGCCTTAGCGCTATTGTATTTAGGATTTTACGGACAATATTTTAATATAATCTAATAAGGGACATCTTTTCAATTTGCCCACAAGGGTTCAGCAACATTATTAACATCTGTAGCATATAGTCTTAAAGTACTTTTGTCTTTTTCAGCAGCACTAGCATATAAGTTCTCCGTTGACATAAGCGACAAATGCTTTGCAACAATCATCATATTTAAGCATGTTTCTTCTCTCGCATTCAACGCTGGTTTAAAAACGCAACTAGCATTAACGGAAGTTTTGTTTAAGTATTTTAAATATATATTAAGGATCATTAATAATATAATATAACGTTTGAAAGTTTCATTGCGATGCAGAGATTAGTTGCTCTTTAAATAAACAAAATTGCTTTGTTTATTTATTTTATTTACAGATAAAGAAAAAAGGGAAGGCCGGGGACAAACTATAAACATTCATAATAATTATTATTGGGTGGATCCATATATTCGTTCGGTTTTTGTTAGTAGTGCAAATTTTTTCCGAATATCTCCGGTTTTGGTTGCCTAATCGGGCAATCCAAATATGTTTTGGAAAGGTGACAGTCCGCTCTTTTCATCTGTCAAATTTGGTTTCATTGGCATTAGTTTTGTTTATGCTACAGGCCTGTGAATATGTCGGAGAATAAGGTGCATTTTTGGCACATTTTGCTTTATTACTTCAAGAAAGGCAAGCGAGCTGCGGAGGCCCACCGAAAGATGTGCGGCGTATACGGGGACGATGCCTTAACAGAACATGCCGCTCAGAAATGGTTTGCCAAATTTCGTTCCGGAGATACGAGTCTTGAAGATGGATCCCGCAGCGGTCGGCTCACCGAGGTTGATTCGAATGATATAAAGGCACTGGTTGAGCAAAACCGGACGCTAAAGATGCGAGAGATTGCGGAGACACTTAAAATAGGTTGGAACCGTACAAAGGCATTTGTAACAGCTTGAATACGTGTCCCGCCTCGATGTTTGGGTGCCGCACAAGCTGACCGAAAAGAACCTGGCCAATCGCATATCCATCTGCAATTCACTTCTGAAGCGGCACGAAAGCGACCCGTTTCTCAAACGAAAGTGACTGGCGACGAAAAGTGGATCATCTACGACAACATAGTGTGCAAGAGATCGTGGGGAACCGCTGGCGAGCCGCCGAATGCAACCCCGAAGGCCGGCCTGCATCCGAAGAAGATTTTGCTATCCATATGGTGGGATCATCGTGGTATGCTGTTTTACGAGCTGCTTCCTCAGGGAAAAACGATCGATTCGAAGGTTTACTGCAGCTAACGAAATTGAATCAAGCATTGCGACAGAAACGTCCAAAACTGGTCAATCGCAACGGTGTCATATTCCACTATGACAACGCCAGACCCCACACCGCAATAATCACTCAGCAAAAATTAGTGCAACTTGGCTGGGATGTTTTGCACCACCCACCGTATTCACCAGACCTTGCGCCATCCGACTACCACTTGTTCCGGTCCCTGCAAAACTCCCTCAACGGGAAATCGTTCGCCGATCAGACAGCTGGGAAAACGTACCTCGACCGGTTTTTCGCCTCTAAGCCCCAGACCTTCTATGAGAGCGGAATAACGAAATTGTTGGATAGACGGCAAGAGGTCATCAACAAAAACGGAGAATATATCATTGATTAAAATTCATTCTTTGTATGAAAAAAACTTGTTTCATTTTAGCCTTCAAAAACCGAACGAATATATGGATCCACTCAATATAATAAATAAATATTAAAAAAAATTATAATGCATATTAATTTCATAGTTCCTTCTGTTTAGTCAGCATTATTTTGAGTCTCTGATGCTAAAAGCGAAAAAAATACACAAATATAAAAATTCTTCCGTAAAATTAAATTTTATGGTAGTTTTCTCATTATTAAAAACATTATACAATATAAAAATGAGTAAAGGACTCTTATAATTCAAACATAAATCAATAAGTAAAGAACAATTAATTAGAAATACACAATATAAAAATGAGTAAAAGACTTATAATTCAAACATAGAACAATAAGTAAAGAACAATTAATGCCCATTTCCACCAACGTGAATTAACTTTAATCTCGGTTCAACTTATCTTTAGAATTAAAAAAAGACGGAGAGCAAGTTGAACCAACATTAAAGTTAATCTACGTTGGAAATGGACATAAGAGTCTAAAATATCTAAATATTAGAAATATAATTATAAAAGCAAAAATTATCTTACATCTTTTTCGCGTTTAATCTATAGGAGCATGTTGAAGCAAGCTACGCGAAAAAACCTATTATCTTATCGTTGTGATATATACTACCAAATTAAAAAGTAAAATCCAATCTTTTTTTATTATTTATTTAACTCTAATGATATGTATCATGTGTATAAAAGATTCTCTCTCTCTATGGAATTTTAAAATTATATACAAACTTACCTTTTAAAAAAACAAATACCAAATTAAATAAATAATATTAACTTTAACGATATGTATCATTCCTATAAAATATTTGATATCAAGAACTGACGCCAAGTTAAATCCCACTTCTTTATACCATGCCAAATTAAATAAGTAATAAATATTAATCTAATGGTATGTATTATTTGTACGAACGATTTGATACCAACAACTGTGGCGCCAAGTTAAAAGAAAAACTCAAGTGATACTATCTTTATTATTTACTTAATCCAAATGGTACTATGTTTAATTTTTATGCAATGAAACCTAAGTATACTACGTATTCTTATTGAAGAATCTTTCTATTCCAATCCAAATGGTTTAAATTCCTCTTAAATGAAATTATTATATCACAATTCATTCAAAGACATTTCTTCTTCCAACTAAAGTAGTGGTTAATTTAATTCTCCTTCAAAACATTATACAAAACATTATCACAAAATTGCGTTACCTAACCCAATTTAAGTATTAACACAAAAAATTAAACAATTAACCGTATAAAATGAAAAAATTTAATTTAAATAGAAAAATTTTTCACGTAAAAACACTTGGCGCTGCTAGATAGAGTAAGAAAACTAGAAGAACAATTTAAAATTCGAATGGTAATTAATAAAAATAAATCCGTTAATAAATCAAACTAATCAAGACTCCTTACAAATCAAAGAATTGGAAAGAGTAAGGGCACTAGGAGTCGGGCGCAGAAGACGTCGCGCAAATAATACACTTATAAAGAATGAAACTTCTTTATTCACTAAACGCGCTTACATGTTTCGACTCATCTTTGAGCCTTCCTCAGAGCAAACACACACTGACATATATAAAGTAAAGGTTATCCTGTCATGGTGAGCTCCCCTACATCGAGAATTTAAATGCCAGAATTTAATAAAAAGAAAGAAAAGAAAATGAAAAAGCAGGATAACACTAAAAATTAAAGAATATAGAAACTAATTTATCGAAAAACTAACCGAAAATAGGGACGCTCGCCACAATTACAAAGTACTGTATCGCAAACGTTATCATGAAAAATTCAAGAACCGGTTCCTGATATGTTGACCAGTCGGTATCAGACACAGTGAGTCACTTTTTAGATATTAGCTAGTACTAATGAAAATTGTAAAGTGATAAAAAATCTCGTCAGCAGGATTTATTACTGTGTACGAGCGACACCGACTGAGAAGACGTGACAACAACTCGAGCTTTTATAGTTCATCTATAATCGGGAGGTAGGCCTTCAGAAGCCCCTCCATATCCGTCTGCTGATTGAGTCCATGCGTTTGTCTTCTGATGAATGTCATCTCCGAAATCAGTCTCTTCTTGTAGTGAGGTTCCTCGTCCAATATTGCAACACTGTCCCAGTCAAAATCATGTCCCTCTTGCAACCGATGTTCCGTTATAACACTGCGAGCAGACGTGTTCCATCGGATGTGGTTCTTATGTACCGTTATTCTTGACTTCAGTTGTCTACACGTCTGTTCAACATAACTCGCGTCGCAGCTCCTGCACGAAATCTTATAAACAACCTTCGACTTCTTATAACGCGGTAAGGGGTCCTTATGCACCCTAATAAATTCTCGCAATTTATTAACACTATAAAATAACATCCTCATATGCTCGCTATTGAATCTATTAATCATCTCAGTAATACCATGAACGAAAGGGACAGTGAACCACGAAGGCTGTACTACATCAACGCTATTGTCACTAGACATCGGATTTTATTTGCAGATATTTATTATTAAAAAAGAACGGTTAGTAAGTAAAATTTGTATTGTTTGCAATATCTAACATAGTTATATTACAACATATACCAATATGCATTTTTTATGAAGAAATATATGCAAAATAATGTGCATTATATATGCAAGGTATATGCAAAATATGATCTTATAAAAAATTGTTTTTATTATTTTACTTCTACATATATTGATATAATTAGTGCAAATAACACATTTAATTTGAAAATTAATATTTTATACTTATAATATTACAAAAAATAAAGTTACACAAAAGATAATTTTAATTATAATTTTGAAAAAAACATATTTTAAGAATTATAATTTGCATCACAATAAACAACTAATATTTTTTCTAGATTGGAGATTGTAAATTTATAGCGCTTATCTGAAAAAATTATTTTATATGCTGAAAATGAACGCTCCACGTCGCAAGATGTAATGGGAGCGTATCTGGAGACATTGGTAGTGTCTCGGCGCTAAGCTGCGCAGAGCGACACTGCCGTGCCTCCTTTACGCGAACCGACGAGTTGCGGCAGATCGAGATTATCGGATCTCAATAACGGCTGAACCGATCGCGTTCTATGTATGCTCAATCGATAGCCACCACACAAATTGTGTGATAAAAGTGCTTCTATTTTTTTTCTACGTGCCCTACGAGTGGAGATATCGCGACGCAAAGTCCGGACTGTTGAATTTTCACCTCATTTTTAAGATACGTCGTCGTT
>NW_017300320.1:25307-26308 GCF_001594075.2 Trachymyrmex cornetzi
TATTATAAACGTCTAACTTCCGAAATGATATTTATAAAAAAACAAGACAATGGTCTAAATAAGCAGAATGACACTCAAAAATTTCCTGACTCTTACATACCATTGCTTAAATCATAATAATAAATAATCTTCATAAGATGTTGATTTGTTTGATCTTGTTCAATGTACTCAGTTCCTACCGACGAGAATTCAGTGTCGTTTGTCTCTCCTTACAATACAGAGGTGATTTAGTGTCAGTAACGTACTACAACATTTTTATAACGACTTTAAAAAATTTAAAAAAGACTTTAAAGATTTTTAAAAAATTGGATACACACGAAACGCAGGTACTCGAACTAAATTCTAAAAATTAAATTATAATCACAACTAATCGACTAATAATTAAAGCTATAACTACCATTAAATATTTATTCGTATTATATATAAAATAATACTGTTTCTAATTAATTGATAGTTTCTGGAAAAATTGCGTTCTGTGAGATCGAAGAACTTTAACACCTCTTTCCACAAGGAACGATGGATAATAAAATCTTAAATTAATGTTACATGTCGTTTGGAATAAGTTACGATTAATATCATTTGACTTCAGTTTGAAAATTGACAAGATGCGAATCTCACGAAATACATGATGAAACATTTGAAAAACAAGAAAACAACGGCTTGTATAAATTTAAACTTGTATAATGATAACGATTCAAATTGTAATCACAAATTTTAATATCTTTTATGTAATTTAAATTGTAAAATAATTTTTATGGTAATATTGAAAAAGGTTTGATGTACAAACCGAAACGTATATGTTTATTTTAAGTTCGAAATATACAGATTATGATACAGTAATCTCTCGCAATTTCATTCTTGCGCACGTGGAAGAAGCCGTAATATATACAATATCGTGTTTTTATATAATGGCTTTATTCCCCTTCAAAAATTATTACATGAAATCACAAAATTTACTAAATCTAATGATATATGTATCATCTGCATAAAAGATTTGATAT
>NW_017300320.1:28980-29205 GCF_001594075.2 Trachymyrmex cornetzi
AAGGACGACTGTTACCAACGCCAATTAACTTAATCGACGATCAATCAGCAGACTTGCTATTGTAGATTATTATGAACAGAAGGTTTTCATCACAGTTAATTAATGGAGGAAGTAGGAGCATGTTGGAGCATGCGATGCGAACAAATCTAAGGTTAAAAACGAACGATATACAGACTTGCTGTTGACTATACTGCTGATTGAGTTAATCGTGGACTAAGTTAATCG
>NW_017300320.1:31941-41184 GCF_001594075.2 Trachymyrmex cornetzi
TTAGATACTCATTTCCTCGACGGCGAACACCTAGACACTCATTTCCTCGACGGCGAACACCTAGACACTCATTTCCTCGACGGCGAACACCTATATTTATATTTACTCCAATAGTGTGCTGGAATTTCACAAGGCCCTTCAACATTATTACCTTTCAAAATTTCATTTATTTTCGAAATTATAGTAAATCCAGAATTCCTTTTTAAGACTGAATCTAATTTCAAAATAACTTTTTTTCCACATTCACCTGGTATTTTTGAAATAGTGTCTATAGTATTAGTTACCAAATCCATGAACTCAGTTAAAGGCATACCTCTCGTTTCTAACTTTTTCATAATTTCTGGCAAATATTTAAAATGAGTTTGAATATATACCAAATCGTTATCAAGTTGTTCATGTTGCAATACTTCCTGAGCCATTTTTATTGATGTAGCATCATTTGCATCAAATGATTGAACCACCTGTATTTTTAAATAAAAATAACCAATGCATATAAACATGTTGTACATATAAATAAATTTTACTATAATTCAATAATAATAAAAGACAAAATATTAACCTCTTTGATTTCAGTGAGATATTTTGAATAAAATAATGCTGCTTGCAACCATGTTCCCCATCTTGTTATAACTGGTTCAGGAGGTAATGGTACTGTATCCATTTTTTCTCGGTAACTTTCAACACGAAGTGGAGCTTTTAAAAATACTTTCTTGACTGAAGATATTAATTTATTAACTAATTGGAAATGAAAACGTATTTGTTCCGCGACTCTATTTAATCCATGAATTAAGCAAATTAAATGCAACATATTAGGATAAAATATTTTCAAATGATCACCAGCTTTTATCATATATGCAACTGCATCTGTGACGAGTAATAATACTTTTTCTCCATTACCATTTGGCCATAATGTCAACAGTGTGGTATTGATAAATCGAGCAATAGTTGCATGATTCGTTTGTTCCAATTGTTTACATGCAAGTAAATATGGAATTCCTGGTTCATCTTCGCACATTTTTCCAATAATTAAATTAGCTATATAACGACCAGAACTATCTGTAGTTTCATCTACAGAAATCCAAACATAATTTTTACCAAATTATCACGAATTTTTTGAATTTTTCTATTGTAACATTTTTCGAGATAATTTTTTCGAAGCGTCGATTCATTAGGAATTTTTCGATTTGTATATTTTTTCAAAAAATTACTCCATATTTTATTATCGAGTGCATGCCAAGGCATATTTACAGCCACCATTGCTTCATACACCTATCTACTTCCGTGCAATGTAAGGAACAAGAATCTAAGTTATTTAACACAGGAAGTAAGTGGTTCGAGATCGAAATCCGCTCATCTATAGGCAATTTATAAATATTACTTCCGATACACTTAATAAGATCGACCGTTAAATTTAATCTATTGTTAAAAGGTAAGGCAAAGTTCTCTCCCAACTGCAAAAAGTTCTGTATATTAGAAGATATTAAAACGGTTGACAGATTCACGAACCAGTTATTCCTTTGTGAGGTAAATGAAGGAAAAGGAATCAGTGGAAGAAAGGATTGAGAATCTAACTGTATTTTTCTAACTGTCTCAACATTTGGATTCTGCACGTTAGGGTACAACGATAATCTAACACTAGCACTACTCTCTAACACTCCATCCCTGCCATGATCAATATCAACTGCGGGCACTGTCTTCTGATAATAACGAATAGGCCTGATATTTTTAATATTATTATTAAGTAATTCTTCCCTCTGTTTCGACAGCCAGCAACACTTCGAATCAATCCTACTCCTTTCGCGCAAGAAAAATTGGTATGAAGATCTTCCCTGTTTATCAAAAAAGGCGTCACAAATATGAATAGGAAGGCAATGGAAAATAGCACATGCAAATCGGAAAAGCTGTACCCGAGTAGAATCCATTTTCCTATAAGTATCATTCACTTCTAATTTCAAAATATTCACAACACATTGATGTCTAATATATTCAAATTTTTTTAATGAACTGTTCCCAAAAAATTCCAAACCAAACCTATGTAGCCGATGCAAGTGAGGTGGGACAATATTGTTCGCGATACAGTATCTTAAGAATCTAGCGTGTAAAAGACTTTTAGTTAAACAAATACGGATCTTAATCCATGACTTTAGTAATCTAATTGTTTCCGGTCCAAAAACGGAACAAACAAATTGAAAAAAGGAAGAATATTGAGGTGGACGCATATTTACAGCCTGCGTATAATAAATCCGTTAATAAATCAAACTAATCAAGACTCCTTATAAATCAAAGAATTGGAAAGAGTAAGGGCACTAGGAGTCGGGCGCAGAAGACGTCGCGCAAATAATACACATATAATCAGTGAAACTTCTTTATTCACTAAACGCGCTTACATGTTTCGACTCATTTTTGATAAGGGGAATGTAACGGTAGCATTGGATAGACAAATGTACATTTCCAAGGTAAATGAAATGCTTCAAGATGTCAATACTTATGAGTTAGTTGTAAGGGATCCGACAAGGCGAATGGTTACGGGCTTACGCGCTTTATTAGTTAGGTACAAGGAAAAGAAGTATATATCTGATTCCACATATAGAGGTTTGTTATGTAATGACGGGATACTTCCGATGGCCTACGCTCTTCCGAAGATACATAAGCAGGACTACCCCTTTCGTATAACAGTTTCTTCGATAAACCTTTATATTCGTTAGCAGTGTTTCTTCATAGTATTATCATTAAAACAATTCCTAAGGCGGATAGTCATATCAATAATAGTTTTAAACTCGTTAAAGAACTTGATGGTTGAGTGAGGAATTTCAGGTAATGTCACTGGATGTTGTTAGTCCCTTTACTAAACTTCCCATTGACTATGCGATGGAATGTATCCAAGACCATTGGCGATTTATTTCTAGAGATTGTTGTTTACCGAAGGAGAAATTCATCAAAGCGGTTCAGTTTATTTTAGATTCTACTTTCTTTGTGTTTGATAGTGTTATTTATAAACAGAATTATGGTACTCCCATGGGCTCCCCGTTGTCTCCCGTCATCGCGGATTTAGTTATGCGTAAGGTGGAGAGTAGAGCTTTGTCTTTGATTAAGTTTCCGTTGCCCTTTTACTATAGGTATGTTGACGATATAATCATGGCAGCGCCTGTTTCTTCGGTTAGTTCCATTCTTGATGTCTTTAATTCTCAGCATCCTATGCTTCAGTTTACTATGGAAGTGGGGGGTGATAGGTTAAATTTTTTGGATGTTACAGTGTTTAGGGATAATGAGTTGATAGAGTTTGATTGGTACCACAAGCCAACCTTTTCGGGTAGATATTTGAACTTTTGGTCACAGTACGCGGTTTCTCAAAAAATAGGTACAATCGCGGGATTAGTTGATAGGGTGATTTTGCTTTCGAATCCTAAATTCCATTTTGATAATTTGTGTTTTGTAATTAAAGTATTGTTAAAGAATGATTATCCTTGGCGTTTTATATTTGAGAATATTAACAACCGAAGAATATTATTATTCTTAGATATAATAATATTTGAAGAATATAATAATATTTGAAGAATATTATTATGGCTAGTAATAGGAAGAGGGTTGTTAGTGATAATAACGTTGATGTAGTACAGCCTTCGTGGTTCACTGTCCCTTTCGTTCATGGTATTACTGAGATGTTTAATAGATTCAATAGCGAGCATATGAGGATGTCATTTTATAGTGTTAATAAATTGCGAGAATTTATTAGGGTGCATAAGGACCCTTTACCGCGTTATAAGAAGTCGAAGGTTTATAAGATTTCGTGCAGGAGCTGCGACGCGAGTTATGTTGAACAGACGTGTAGACAACTGAAGTCAAGAATAACGGTACATAAGAACCACATCCGTTGGAACACGTCTGCTCGTAGTGTTATAACGGAACATCGGTTGCAAGAGGGACATGATTTTGACTGGGACAGTGTTGCAATATTGGACGAGGAACCTCACTACAGGAAGAGACTGAATTCATCAGAAGACAAACGCATGGACTCAATCAGCAGACGGATATGGAGGGGCTTCTGAAGGCCTACCTCCCGATTATAGATGAACTATAAAAGCTCGAGTTGTTGTCACGTCTTCTCAGTCGGTGTCGCTCGTACACAGTAATAAATCCTGCTGACGAGATTTTTTATCACTTTACAATTTTCATTAGTACTAGCTAATATCTAAAAAGTGACTCACTGTGTCTGATACCGACTGGTCAACATATCAGGAACCGGTTCTTGAATTTTTCATGATAACGTTTGCGATACAGTACTTTGTAATTGTGGCGAGCGTCCCTATTTTCGGTTAGTTTTTCGATAAATTAGTTTCTATATTCTTTAATTTGACATGTTTAATATTTTCCTTCTTTTTCATTTTCTTTTCTTTCTTTTTATTTAATTCTGGCATTTAAATTCTCGATGTAGGGGAGCTCATTATGACAGGATAACTTTTACTTTATATATGTCAGTGTGTGTTCGCTCTGAGGAAGGCTCAAGAATGAGTCGAAACATGGAAGCGCGTTTAGTGAATAAAGAAGTTTCATTCTTTATAAATGTATTATTTGCGCGACGTCTTCTGCGCCCGACTCCTAGTGCCCTTACTCTTTCCAATTCTTTAATAAAAATAAATAATAAAAAATAATTGTATATAATATAAAAGTAATAATAATTATTGTAATATATAATTGTAATATAATTTAAAAGTAATAATAAAAGTAATAATAAATTGTCTTTCATAATGCATGTCTTACAAATCTAAATTTATTTTTCATTGTTTTAAACTTAATAGCATTCACAACGATCATCATAATTTACACGACTCTATAACTCAATTATATATACACATATGCTAGATATTTTAACTCTCATTGGGAATGGTTTTTATTTTTCTTATTTTTTGAAGAATTCATATTTTTAAATATGATTCTGACGTTTTTTTATTAATATGCTTCTTAATTATATTATTTTTCTAAGTATTATATTCTTCTTATTTACATTCATGCTTAACTACTATATTACCATGTTATTATTATACAGGGTGTCCGAAAAGTGTGGAAACGGTCGAATATCTCGAGAAATACACTTCGGATCAGAAATCTGAAAATATAGGTATTCAATGTTTTCAAAGAAGCTATCTTTTGACATCTAACATACCCCCCACCCCCACCCGCTGTGGGTGAAAGAGAGGGTAAGTTTAAAATTTTAAATGGGAACCCCATTTTTTATTGCAGATTTCGCTTCTTCAGAAAAAGTTACATAAATTTTACCTATTACAAACATTTTTTTGATAACGGATGGCGCTGTAATCAGCGAAATTAAAAAATGAGTCTAAAATGTTTAAAATACCTCAAGAAATACTCAACGGAGCATATTCTCACCCTGGAGGTGGATGGGCGGGTAACTTTTCGATTTTGATTTTTTCTTTTTCTGTCAAAGCCATTATGCCCAATTACAACGACAGACAGAATACTGAATAAAAAAGATGGAAATTTTTAAGCAAATAGTGAGAAGAAAACGGAAGAAATATTAAACAATTAGTTAGAAGAACTTATACTGGTATAAATACATACACACATATGCAATATTAAAAAGATAAGTATGTATTTCCAATACAAATTTTGCTTGGAAACATACATACATATGTATGAAAGTTCAAACACAGAAAGTTAATGTTTAGGCTGGAATTTTGTGCAATAAAATTATTGGGACTTTCATCATCTAAGATACTTTCACATCTGCGGAGGGCTCTTTGCACAGAAAAACATTTTTAATGAATACATATGTATTATGTAGTATGGAACATTCATTGAACTCATTGCTACGACTTGACCACCGGAAAATCTTCTGAGTCTCGAGGAAACGAAGTATGCGTCCCTGTTGAAAAAGTACGAAAACGTACGATTCGCGGACGAAAGAACCTTGTGTCGTTTCGATGAAGATGACCCATAGAATAAACATTAAAAATTTCTCTTCGTGTGAGGTTGAACTTTCAAGTGTTTCACGGCTATTTGATACAACATCTCGCCACCAGAATGCAACATTCTCGCTGTCCCTGATTACGGCTTTCTTGATGTACATATTTAACGAACTTTATAAGGCGGAAGACCGAGCAAAATTTGTATTGCGTGTGAACCGAGTAATACGATCATACTGCGTTTATCTTATGACAATTATCTTTTTAACATTTCTATCAATTTAATTTCTTCTAACTAATTATTTAATATTTTTTCTGTTTTTTTTTCATCATTTGCTTAACATTTCTTCCATTTTTTAAAATTCTGTATTCTGTCTCTCGTTGTAATTGGGCATATGTATGTATGTATAATGTCTTTGACAGAAAAGAAAGAATCGAAATCCTTATTCTGCGAGAATGCGGCGATAAAAAAAGATCATGCGAACAAGTCGCCCGCTTCTTTAATGATATCCATCCAGATCGTCTACCCATTTGCAAATCAACTGTTTGTAAAACTGTTTCTCGGTTTCATGATATTGGCTCTGTCAAAGATCGACCAAAAACAGGGAGACCAAAAACGGCCACGAACGAAGACAACAGTTTAGCGGTCTGTGCAAGTGTCGTTGAGAAAACGCCCATACTTCAGTTAGAAAGATTGCGCAACAAACTGGTATCTGCAAATCGTCTGTCCATGAAGTATTAAAAGCAAATAAGTTCCATCTTTATAAGATAAAATATGTGCAAGAACTTTCGGAAGACGATATCGATCGCAGATTAGAATTTTGTAAGGAAATGATGAGACGGTGTGACGAAAATGAGTCATTTCCTTTTTGGATAGGCTTCTCCGATGAAGCTACTTTTCAGTTGAGTGGAGAAGTTAATAGGCACAACATGCGATATTGGTCAGACGAAAATCCCCATTGAATGAGAGATATGCACACACAACATCCACTGAAAATTAATGTTTGGGCTAGAATTTTGTGCAATCAAATTGTTGGGCCTTTCTTCCTTGAAGATAATTTCACAGCTGAGAGGTACTTTAATTTATTGAATAACGAGCTTATCCTTGCAATCCGAAATATTTCTGGTATAGCGTTTGACAATGTCTGGTTTCAACAGGAGGAGCTCCATGTTATTTCGGTTTGATTGTACGCAATCTATTGAATAACATTTTCCCCGGGCGTTGGATTGGTAGGAGGGGTTCGATTGAGTGGCTACCGAGGTCACCTGATCTAACTCCTCTGGATAATTTTCACTGGGGTTTTTTGAAGAACAAGGTGTACGAAACAAAGCCGACAGACATCGAGAGTTAAAAGAAAGAATAATCTAATGTTCTAATACGATAACTCGAGAAACGCTGCAAAAAGTTAATGATAACTTCTATGCACGATTGGGATATTGTCAAGTTGCTGAGGGACATCAATTTGAACATCTCATTCAGTAGTTGACATTCATACATATGTATGTAAATATTTTTAAAAAATTGAGTAAAGGAAATAAAAAAAAATTAAACTTAAAAAAAAAACAAAAAAATTAAAAACATTCTAAAAAAACTAAAAAAGAAAAAATAAAAAAAAAAGATTCTCAAAATCGTCCACCTCCTCGCGGTGAAAATCGGGAAACTTTGAAATATTCAAAGGCAAAGGACGCTACTTCAAATTTTGAAAACTTGGTCTGCCATTGTAGGTACGTCAAGTTGAATTTTTGGATTCTGACTTCACATTCGTAATCAGCGATCCCAAACACTCCTGAGTAACAAGTTCCAATCGAATTCGGGCATATTTTTTGCAAATTTACTCGCCGTACGTAAAATTTCGAAAAATTTTGAGCTTATAGGTGCCATTGTGAACTCAAAATCGAAAAATGAAAATTGTATACAGTACACGTTTTCGAAGTTTAACTATCGGGAAGACGTTTCTAATACCTTATTACATACAAATGGACCTTCCGATACTTGTCTACGTTCTTTTCTGCTAATTGTTGCGGGTTGAAATCCATGTCGAAATTCAGCACATCTCGGCGTTAAAGGGTTAATACGACTTTTTCTGCAGAAGCGAAATCTGCAATAAAACATGGGGGTTTTCTCATTTAAAATTTTAAAGGTACCTACCCTTTCACCCTTAGCGGATGGTAGGTGGGGGGTAGAATTTTTGTGTCAATGGATAGCTTTCTTGACAACATTGAATACGTACATTTTTATTTTTTTGATCCTTTGAGTATTTCTTGAGATATTTTAAACGTTTTAGACTCATTTTTTAATTTCGCTGATTACAACGCCATCTGTCATCAAAAAATGTTTGTAATAGGTAAAATTTATGTAACTTTTTCTGAAAAAGCGAAATCTGCAATAAAAATGGGGGTTCCCGTTAAAAATTTTAAACTTACCCTCTGTTTTACCCACAGCGGGTGAGGGTAGGGGGTCATGTTAGATGTCAAAAGATAGCTTTTTTGAAAACATTGAATACGTATATTTTCAGATTACTGATCCGATGTGTATTTCTCGAGATATTCGACCGTTTCCACACTTTTTAGAAACCCTGTATATCGAGATCTAGCAACGCCAAATGTTTTTACATGAAAAATTTTTCTATTTAAATTAAATTTTGTCATTTTATTCTTTAATTTTTTCTAGTAACACTTAAATTGAGCAAGGTAACGGAATTTTGTGATAATGTTTTGTATAATGTTTTGAAGGAGAATTAAATAACAACTACTTTAGTTGGAAGAGGAAATGTCTTTGAATGAATTGTGACATAATAATTTTATTTAAGAGGAATTTAAACCATTTGGATTGGCATAGGAAGATTCTTCAATAAGTATACGTATACTTAGGTTTCATTGCATAAAAATTAAATATGGTACCATTTGGATTAAGTAAATAATAAAGATAGTATCACTTAAGTTTTTCTTTTCATTTTGTAAAATTTAACTTGACGCCAATTGTTGATATCAAATCTTTTTACGAATAATACTTAAAATTTTGATAAAATTTTGATGAATTTAGCTTGGCGCCAATTTTGTTGATATCTAATCTTTCATACGAATAACACATATCACTAGAGTTAAATAAATTAAGAACAAAATTAAAGTTACTATTATATTTTTTCCTTGGGAGTATTAAAATGGTAAAATTTAAACAAAATAGAATATACCGTGGTAAGAATTTAAAACAATATAGATAAGAAGGCATGCACTACGAACGCCAGATGAGAATGGCTTGAAAATTTATTTGTATTTGAAATATTACAATAAAATAGACGTTTCGGTCTTAAATTAGACCTTC
>NW_017300320.1:41328-41631 GCF_001594075.2 Trachymyrmex cornetzi
CGCAACCGTGTTCAAACAATCAAATTATCTACCGGATCCCGATAAATGAACCAAAGCCAATAGGAACATTCTTTGTTCAATCTCGATGCAACGCAAAAGTTCCCATTTCTATTAAAAATTATATATAAATTTTATTAAAATTAATCATATTGATCGTGTTCATAAATTTCTTTTATGTGAGCATAACAAGAATACTTTACGTTGTAATATATTAAAAATATTAAGTAATTTAATTAAAAAATACAATTTGAATAATAGTTCTAAATTAACCATGTCAAGAGAAAAAAATTATAAAGATCAATA
>NW_017300320.1:41887-42296 GCF_001594075.2 Trachymyrmex cornetzi
TTTTCCGTGTTATTTTGTTTATTGATTCTATGTGTTTGTTTTTTGATGAATATCATTTCCGATGTTAATCTTTTATTAAAAAAGAGTTCAGTATCAAGAATTTCTATGTCATCCCAATTAAATTTGTGATCAAAATTCACTTGATATTGTGCTACTACACTGTGGAGACTGCTCGAACTGGCAGTGTTCGATTTATGTTCTTTTACTCTAGTTCTTACTTTTCTTTTCGTTTGCCCAACATATGAGGATTCACAGCTCAGACAATTGATTTTATAAACTACATTACAAAGTTCCATTTTGTTAAACTTGTCTTTCCCTGTTTTTATAATAGAATTAAGTTTATTCATTGGTTTGTAAGCGATTTTAAAACAATTCTTTTCAGCAATAGATTTAAACTTTTCTGAAATGA
>NW_017300320.1:42375-43966 GCF_001594075.2 Trachymyrmex cornetzi
TCGAGATAGTGATTTGATTCTTTTGTTAATAGTAATAAAAATTAAGTCTAACGGATAGCCATTATTTAGCAGTGTATTAATCATCGTTTCTATATTTTTATTGTGAAATTCAGGGTGTGAGAGAAGGATAATTCTATCAAGTAGTCCAATTATCACACCTCTTTTATGGTCCAGAGGATGATTCGAATAAAAATTAAGATAACGTCCAGAGTCCGTTAGTTTTTTATAATGGTCAAATTTAATATACCCTTCCTCTACTTTCACAGTAACATCAAGAAAATTTATAGAGCCATCATAGTTCTGATCACAAGTGAATTTAACCCTGTCATTATAGGAATAAAATGCATTTAATATATAATTAATTTTGTTATTCGGAATAGCCAAAATAATATCGTCCACGTATCTATAATATATTGGAATGTCAATGTTTAATTTAAAGAGCACTACTTTCTCTAGGTCCTGTATTACTATGTCCGCTAAGATGGATGATAAAGGAGAATCTATGGGCATGCCAAAAATCTGTTCGAAAAAACAATTGTTGAATTTAAAATATGTTGAATTAAAAATTAGCGAGATGGCTTTAAAAAACTCGTTTTTAGGAATATTAGTATTCATTGAGATAGAATTCCATCTCGAATCAATACTTTTAACTATCAGATCTTCAGGAATGTTAGTGTATATTGATACTATATCGAAAGATACAATTTTAAATTCATCGTTAATAGCCAATCCATTAAGTTTGTTAACCAAATCTAAGCTGTTCTTTATGTAACTAAATTATTTTTTTAGACCTTTATCTATAATATTTTTCACACGGTTGCGTCTATCATAATCAAATCTATTTAAAAGCGTTATCAAATCATCTGCTGACAACATATAGAACTTATATTCGTTAATTTTAACTAATTATATGCGTAATAAATTATTATTGACTATTTTTGTAATACTGAGGAAGGCCTAATTTAAGACCGAAACGTCTATTTTATTGTAATATTTCAAATACAAATAAATTTTCAAGCCATTCTCATCTGGCATTCGTGGTGTATGCCTTCTTATCTATATTGTTTAAAATTTTTACCACGGTATATTCTATTTTGTTTATTGTGACGCAGGCATTAACATGCGGTCAACCTCAACTTATTTTAATTATATTTTTCTCAATTTATTGAGATATCTTCTATTGTATAAAGATACATTGTACCTACTAGTATAGCACCTCAAATGCGGTGGTACTATATTGAAATTACGACAATTGTTCAAGAATCTAATACGTGTTCTAATATTCACACTTAATTTTACTAACTTACATGCATCTTTTAGAATTTTACAAACCTGATGACCAAAATAATTACGAATATACGAAAAAGTAAAAGTAAAATCATGAAATTTACAATCATAACGCTTCATTATCGCCCGCGTATATAAAATAAATTAAAACAATTATAAGGTTCAATATGTATAAAACAATAAAGAAATCAACTGGGCATAGAACCAATATTCCAACAATATAATCATTTGTAACGATGTACCCCCAGAAAGGCCATCGTTTCCGGCAATGCCAACTCGCCGGATGCCGCTACGGTGACCCCCC
>NW_017300320.1:44671-45053 GCF_001594075.2 Trachymyrmex cornetzi
CACCGCCTTTGTAAACACGACACACATACACATACACGCATTCATACTCTGTACATAAATACATCAAATATATATCTTTCTTTTCTTGAAAACGATTCTTGAAAAAATTTCTTATATTACGCTGACAAAGCAGTTCTATATTTGCAAATTTTGCATTTTGCTTTATTAGATTACATTGATGTCATCACCGGATGCGTCGTTTATTGTAAGAAGTGCACTTTTGCACGTGTTGTATCAAATTACATTGATGATGTCCTTGAAAAAATTTCTTATATTACGCTGACAAAGCAGTTGCATATTTGCTGACGCTACAATTTGCAGTATTAGATTACATTGAAGTCATCCTCGGATGCCTCTTTTATTGTAAGGGGTGCATTTTTGC
>NW_017300320.1:55240-57557 GCF_001594075.2 Trachymyrmex cornetzi
CCCCCTCACCACGACAAGGTAGCGGCCCGCGAGGGGGCCGCCTAGGTACCCTACTTAGCTTATATTGGAATAGACTGTATGGAAATAAAAGAAATAGGGAGAGAAAAAATAATGTTTTTTGAATATATCTATTTTATATTTATATATATTTATTGTATATTTATTTGATATATGGATTATATATATATTTATTTTGTATTTATTTTATATATGTAATTGATGTAATTAATAAGTAATAATAAGTATTATAATAAGAGAATAATTAGTAACTAATATAAAATATCAAGTATGTTAACTAATATAATCGTAACTTTTTTTTGTTTTTTGGGAGGGTTTTTTTATGCTGCACCGGAGCCGGTCAAATCCGCCAATGTCTAGGTGCTGTAAAAAAAAACAATTAGACTTGCTGCTTCAGCCTTACATCTTAGTTTTTCTACCATGGCCTTTAATCTGCACTCTCATACGGGCATTACTTTCCATCTCTACCCCATGGTACATTTATAAATTCTCCCCATATAAGTGACCACCCCTTTTTATGTCAAAAATTAATGCCTAAATTCTAAGCAGAATCGCAAGGCTCATAATATTTTTTTGTGAGACTTGTAAGCATTTTTAAATGCTTATACCTTAGAACACGTTACGAGTCTTATGATTCTGCTTAGAATTGACCCATAAAATGCTGTAACTAAACTGGACTGTAAGCACAGTGATCACTGAGAACAATTATTTATATCAGGAAACGGAAAAATATGCATAATTTTTGCACGAAAATAAATATTTCGATATAAGTTATTGCATCTGTGCTAACGAGTACAGCGATGTATGATATAACAAAATTATTTTACAAATTATACAAGTTTTTTCGATTTTAAGTTTGCGGATGACTATTACCATTTCAATTTCGACCCTGCAATATGACCAACTTCCAATTCTCGCATAGACAATTGACATGTAACATGTCATTTATCATTACAGTTCGTCATTCGCCAATGCTAAACTCGGAAGTTAGCCCCACCGCAGGACCGAAACTAGGAAAGTAATAGTCGCCTGCAAAACATTAAACGGAAATAACTTATATAATTTATAAAATAATTATATTGTATCATAATACATCGATGTACTTGTTAGAACAGAAGCAACAACTTATCATATCGAAATATTTACTTTATCGTGCAAAAATTATACATATCTTTCCATTTTCTGATATGTGTTACATCCTGATAAAATTCTCTCTTTCGTTATTATAAATATATGATTCATACCTTATTTTTATTTTATTTCTAGGTTAATATTGCGTCATGGTCTCGATATTTCGTCCCTATTTTATCTTCATTTCGAAACCGAAAATTCCGTTTCTCTTTTATAGGGGGGGTATATCTTTTTCTTTATTTAAACATTCAAACCAACAGATAGATTACGTTATGTACCTTTATGCATCACACAGATTATCTACTCTAAAGAATGTATAAGAATATTCCACGATCTTTTTCAAAGAAGCGTTTCTATTAAATAATAAATAAAAGCGTATATTAACAGTATATTAGTGATAATGTATGTTACATTTGTGTTTAATAATTAAGCAATTAATAACAAAATAGAAATCTTCCTGAATGCGAGGACGAATATTTTTTTCTTCCTTTTTTCCTTTTTCTGCTAATAAAATTAAACTAATTTTAGATATATAATTCAGAATGTAATAGATTCGCCTCGCATAAGGATGTTAGTTAAGGAAAACCGAATTTTTATTATAAATTAAAACTCTCAACTATTACCTATTAAGATTAAATCTGTAGAGTGGGGAGTAGGGCTTACGCGGAGCCGTGCTACCTTATCTTAAGGAACCAAGCGCGAGTATAGGTTCTACCAAATTTTGAGGAGTGTTGATTGGTCCTGAAAAGACACTCCCATATTCATTTCCAAAATATAAAAGGAACTGCCAAAAGCAGTCGAAGGACAGTTATTCTTTTATTCAAGTCAGTAATACATTCAGTTCAATTCAGTTCAGTCCAGTTCAGTTAATTCTATTCTTCAATTCAATTCAGTCCAAGACAGTTAATTCTTTTATTCAGTTTAGTATTTTATTCATTCTTATATACAATTTTGGTCAGAAATCAACTTGATCAAGGTGAGAACTATCCTCGCGCTTCCTCAGAAATACACTCCATGTTTTCCTTTTTTTATTGTTCTGTTTCACTCTTATATTTTTCTTTTTATTATTAAACGAAAATATTGAATACATCAAATCGCTGAAACCTAAATCTCTGCTCTGCATCTCACTCAATTACATATATTCAAGTACATATATATGAGTATCCGA
>NW_017300320.1:57598-59641 GCF_001594075.2 Trachymyrmex cornetzi
GCACTTTCTCGGAATATTCATAATTATCTCACATTCGGAGGATTGTTACGATGGTCGCTGCCAATAGCGTGGCCTCCGTCTTACAGCAGTTCTTCTGGATATTAATAATTTTGGCATTATTTCCATGCCTACTAAGGGCGGACGAGGACAGCGAGAGAAGAGATTAAGGTTTCAAATAAAATCAGCTCTCATTTCAAATCACGATCCTTTTCCGTATTCCGAAAAACTACCCAATACTTTCCAGTGAACATTATTAACCGCACAACCTAATCTCCGATCCCCGAGTAAATTACTTAAACGCATTGACTCAAAATACGGAGAAAATCTCAATAAAATTACGTAACAAATTTGGTGACAGCGATGGGATAGTTCTGTTAGGCTGTGCGGAAAATAAATCGCAAGTGATAAAGGTGTGTAAAAGTTTTACCTATGAGCAAGGTAACACATACTCCTCCGCCAGGAAAAAATCTCGGTACGGACAATACCACCATGGCAACTGAACTCGATATCGCCGAACTACAACGAAGACTACAACAACAAGAACGTGTTATTCGTCAACTACAAGAGCAGCAGCAAAATCTAGAACAATCACAAGGTACTCCAATTACAACAGGATCTAACGATTTTAATTTCGGAAATTTTGTCTATTTTTCAATCAGAGACGCGTTAGAAGCTGTACCTAGTTTTGACGGAGATAATATCGCGTTTACTCATTTCGTGGAAGGATGTGAAGAAGCGCTCAGCATGATTGCGCCTTCACAAGAAATTATTTTAGTACGCGCGATACGTAACAAATTAAAGGGCGATGCTCATAGATCCAAACTCGGGAGAATATTTAACTCTTTACAGGGCTTAGTAGAATTTTTACGTAGCAAATACGGCCCTAGAGAAACGGTTTACGAAGCGCAAGCTCGACTCGCTTACATATGTCAAAAGAGAGACGAAAAAGTATCAAGTGATGCGAATCGTGTCCGTGAAATAGGAAAGCGTACAACAGACGCCCAAAAACGGCAATCGAACGAAATTAGTCAAGATTTCAAGAAATCTGTGGAAGAGCATTTAAAGGTGTGTTTTCTACTGTTTGAATCCGGAAATATTAATATCAAAAGAAGGAACATTCGAGGAATTAGAGAGTCGCGCTATAGATGCCGAGAGAGAACTCGAAACAGTGAAAGCGATAAGACAAATAGTACTTGGAGAAAAAACGCCTAGCGTTTAATAAACACACAAATAGCGCGACTGTACGTCGAATAGGTGCTGTCACGTCCCGCGACAAATACCATTACAAATTTTTTTTATTAATATATATAAAATTCACTATGACACCATAAACAATAAGCGATCTTTAACCTTTACTAAGTGCGTATTTAAAACCATCTTTTTCTTGGCGCGTACTTGAACTCATTAGCATATGCTCACGCATAGCCGCATTTTCAAGCTGCAACCTCATTGGCTATTACGCATACAAACCTGACCAATCTTTGCAACTCCTCTAGAGGAATATGAACCTAACGGAATATGAACATTTTCACCAATCACAACTCAGTATTTCTCTTACTGTCGCGGATCCTAGAAATCAATCCTCCATCTTACGAACAGTTTATAAACCATCTTTTGCATACCTTAAGCCTAACCCACATGTCTTAATACTCGCATCCGAAATCTTTAATCCCCCAACGACCCATGTTGCATCCCCGTAAGATACCATCTTTATGAAACCTTAATCAATCTCTATCAAATTCACAAACAGAATAAAACATTTAAACTTACATTCTTATTCTCATTCTTACTCAACTATAATCCTACCGCTTTCAACCCGGCGACGAATTCAATACGATAATTACACAAATCCCCAGACATATGAAATGTTATAATATTCTTTTCCTTTCTGAACCTAAAATAAATCAAAATACCATCACTACAATGTAATATCGATCCACCGTGATACGCTATAATATTGTAAGCAACGAGAAAGATATTTATTCGACAATTAGACGTGCTACTCTTTATTAATCATTATGTACAACGAATCAGGCAGCAGCC
>NW_017300320.1:60050-64609 GCF_001594075.2 Trachymyrmex cornetzi
TCAGAGAGAGACTCTTGGGTGATCAGCTTAACTCTTAGTCTTCGCGTCAGTCAATTGAAGCTTTCGGTTTATCATATCCACAGTGTATTACTTTACAATAAAGAAGTTATATTATCGAATCTCAAGTTATTACAATAATTCGACGACTGTTCTATCGAAGATCCCCTTCCTCATCGAGTAAAAGCATCAACAAACCAGGATTTCCACCAGCAGACATTGACAATCTACCCTCAGGCTACGGATTTTGGGATTTTAACTCCCTTAACCTCACGGCAACGTCCCACGAAAAAATAGTTGAATTCTGGATCGCCTTACCAACGATAGCTGAATCAACATTTGGAGTTCTTCGGGTCGAACCGAGAATTCCTAAAATTCGCCTAGCGTTACATACGACGTGACAGTGCCGAGACGATAACGTGCCAATACTGCCATAAAATCGGGCATACCGCCGACCGTTGTAGACTTATCAACAATAATCAATCTAGACGAAATTTTTCATCTAACACAAATTCAGATCAAACAAACTTCGTGTCGAATAGTCGAAATTACAACGATACGCGAACACCACCACCCCCAGGAGGATCACAAAATCCTGCAGGCAATACGTCTCAAATTATATGTAGATATTGCAAAAAGATGGGTCATGCAATTGAAAATTGCCGCAAGCGATTCAATAATCAGGTTCGTAATAGCCAAGCGCAGGGAAACGAGGAAATTCCCGCGAAAACAGGGGCGATTCCGGGAAATACAAACATACGTCTCACTCGAGCGATAATGACAGCATTCGATACGGATATCGAGCAATAAATTTAACACGCACGGAAGAAGTACCAGCAGTCAGATTAGAAAGCAGAGACTTGAATGGTTCTTTAGAATTCCTAATAGACAGCGGTTCGGGACCAAACATCATCAAAAAGAGGTTCTTAAAGATCTAATGTTCCGGTAAATAGGAATAAGATTCTAAAGCTAACTGGAATTACGGCGCACCACCTTAGGGCTGGGACAGGTAGACATCTTAGGTCCAGTCATGTTTCATTTAGTGGAAGACGAATTTCCTATACCACAGGACGCAATAATAGGTTCCGATTTTTTCCATCAATTCAAAGCCAACGTAAATTACAAAACAAATCACCTGGAATGGGATGATATTAGGATACCATTCGAACCTAAGGAAATTATAACTATTCCTGCAAGAGCAAATTAGCAATTGTACGTTCAAGTCGCTAATCCAGGACTAAAAGAAGGATACGTTCCAAAACTAAATTTGGCCGAAGGTGTTTACTTAGGTAACGCGCTGGTCACCGTACGAGACGGAGAGGCACACTTACGGGTAATAAATACGACAGAAGAAGACTACGATGTATTTGTAACCACTATACAAATATTCGAATTCAATGAATTAACTGATTCTGAACTTAATTCTAATTCAAATTCTAATATAAATTCAAATTCAAATTCTTATCCTAATTCAAGAATCGATTCAAATACAAATTGTAATTCTAACTCAAATACAAATTCAACATCAAAATTAGGATCAAAATCAATCTCAATCTCAAATTCAAACTCTATTTCAAATTCTTATCCTAATTCAAGAATCGATTCAAATACAAATTATAATTCTAATTCAAATACAAATTCAACATCAAAATTAGGATCAAAATCAATCTCAATCTCAAATTCAAACTCTATTTCAAATTCTTATCCTAATTCAAAAATCGATTCAAATACAAACTATAATTCTAATTCAAATACAAATTCAACATCAAAATTAGGATCGAAATCAATCTCAATCTCGAATTCAAATTCTATTTCAAATTCAGATCCTGATTCAAATTCAATATCAAATTCAAATTTAAATCAAAATTCTAACTTAAGCTCAAATTTAAAATCTAAATCGACTTCAAAACTCAATACAATTTTTTCAAGCTCAGAATCAAATAAAACATCTTATGTAGAGACGAACAAAATTTTTCAGTATAATAAAATAAAAAAACTTATCAAACTCGATCATTTGAATAATGAAGAACATATGGTTGTTGAAGAATCAATAAAACGAAATGCAGATTGCTTTTATTTGCCAGGAGAGTCGCTCGGATCCACTAATGTTATGCAACATCACATTTATACAAATAATAACGTTCCAATACACACAAGACAGTACCGATTTCCCCCAGCGCATAAGGAAGAAATCGATTGTCAAGTAAAAGATTTACTAGACCAAAATATTATAAAACCATCAGAATCTCCTTATAACACTCCAGTTTGGATTGTTCCAAAAAAAGCCGATTCGAACGGGAACAAACGGTGGAGGATGGTATTAGACTTCCGCTCGTTAAATGAAAAAATCATCGGAGACGCATATCCACTTCCCAATATAACGAACATTCTCGATCAACTAGGAGGTGCCAAATATTTTTCGGTTTTTGACTTAGCTTCTGGTTTTCATCAAATCAGGATGCACCCGAGTGACAGTCATAAAACATCCTTTTCAACTCCTCATGGCCATTACGAGTTTGACCAAATGCCATTTGACCTAAAAAATGCTCCGGCCACATTTCAGAGACTAATGGACAAGATACTAACTGGAATGCAAGGAACGGAAATATTCGTCTATTTAGATGACATTGTTTTGTATGCAAGTTCATTAAGAGAACACGAAATTAAATTCCAAAAATTAATAAACAAATTTTCGACCTTATCTTTATGGTAAAAAATTCATTTTGGTTACCGACCGTAAACCGTTGACTTGGCTTCACAAAGCAAAAGTTCCTACTTCGCGACTAGCACATTGGAAAATAAAATTAGCTGAATACGATTATGAAATTATTTACAAGGCCGGAAAAACAAATGTAAACGCCGACGCATTATCGAGGAATCCTATACAAATATGTACGATACAACCTTCATTTGACGAAATCGAAGAATGCTCGGAAGACGAAGAAGCTGGTATTAGAAACGCAAATTCACGACCTCTCCCATCATCACCCCGAAGAGGATCAATGATAGAGGAACCAGAGCCTGAATGTAAACCAACAATACAAACTCGTAAAACAACTTCAACAGAGGGGGAAAGCGTACCGTTCACCCGAAAAGAATTACAAGAACCACTTTTCACGCAACATATTGTAGAAGCAGAGATACACCAGGAACCAAAAGAAAAATTTGAGATTGCGGAAAATTGAGACAATGGAAATCTCTCCCCTCCTTTCCCTCTTCCTGAGGAAGAAAGTACAAATCCTGCACCAAGAACTAATCCAAATATCATAGAAATAACTCCAACTGTTCCACCCAATTTATTACAAATCATAGACGATTTGACAAAAGACTTAGACGGCCGTAATGAAATTAATAAAAATCGCGACTCACTTACTAATAATACAGACGACGAGGACGAACAGAATGATATTAGTCATAGCCTCGAGATAGTTAAATACGAAGAAATTTGTAAAAATAACAACGACGACATTAATGACAATGAAGATAAAATTAATAACAATGACACCGACAACGACAGTAGCAATGACGACGACAATGATGACGATAAAGTTGATATTGATAAAAGTTTCAATAAATTTGATCTGGATAAAATCAAAGATCTTAATGATCCACAAATCGTAACACGATCTCAAATACATAGTATTATAAACAGTCGAGATCAAATATTTATGCACAAAGAAAATTATTTATATTTTATGAGCGCTGATAGCGAACCTTGTGACAACGGCTCTAAAAGCCTTCAAAAACAAAAATTCCACAAATATCTAATGGCCAAACAGGGAAAGTAACAATTGTTAAAAAGGGAAATAAGATTCATTTTGTTTTGATTTGCAAAAATGAAATAAACGATAAAGTAACAAAAGAAACATTGCATCAATTATCAATTTCACTTCGCGAAACACTAATTAATACTCCAATAGAAGTGCTAAGCGTATCAAAGACAGAAATTGATGATCTTAAATGGAACACAATTTTTAATTATATTCGCAAGTCACTAATAGGATTACCAATTAAGCTAGTTATCTGTCACGGACTAGTGCAAATACCAGAAATCGACAAACGAAAATCTATTATAGAAGAATCACATTCTTCAGTAGTTGGTGGCCACAAGGGCATAATCAAAACATACAATCGCATTAGACAAAACTTCTATTGGAATAATTTAAAACTCGACATACAAGATTATATTAACCGTTGCCTACAATGCCAAATAAAAAAATTGGTTCGTATTAAAACAAAGCAACCAACGTTGATAACAGATACTCCATATTCTGCATTTGAAAAGGTATCAATGGACATAGTCGGTCCATTACCAACAACTTCTCAACAAAATTCCTATATATTAACAATCCAAGATTATTTAACGAAATTCTCCCTCGCCATCCCTCTAAAATCTTTTACAGCCATAAGCGTCGCTGACGCCTTCCTAGAATTTTTTCTGTAAGTAGGTATACTATACGGGTTCTAAGCCATGGGGCTAGAGGGGAGCGCGGGGTGCGGGGGATACTTGTAGGCAAGGGGAAGCGTAGCGCGGGGATTCTTCGGTGGTGGGGGTATGACGT
>NW_017300320.1:66068-66378 GCF_001594075.2 Trachymyrmex cornetzi
TTTCCAAGAATTTCAAACGTGTCGCAACACGTTTATACATTACAAAGGAAGGGAAAGAAAAAGAAATCTAAAACGTATTTAAAAAAAAACCTCATATTTTATTCTTTAAACTTGATACTTTTTTTTTGGCGTCGTGACCACCAGTTATGTATTTTAAATACATTTTGTAACGCACAATTCTTAATATGTTTTCCACATCGCATAGTATTGGTAACATCTAGATTATGTAAAGAATCTATATCTTTGTAATCAGCATCCAAGGTCTCAATGGTCAAGTTGTCGTTATTGAGTACATCAGCCAGCCATTCAC
>NW_017300320.1:66606-67310 GCF_001594075.2 Trachymyrmex cornetzi
ACCCCCGCCACTTCCTTGACGACAAATTTCTTTCCAACGATAAATCCTTGCAGATCCACAAACGTTAGTATGGTCATGGTGAACGATTTTTCTAGACTGCGATCGATTTCGATAAATCGTATATTTTATAGCGTGTCGGAGAATGCACTTAGGTAATTTTACGCACAACGTTGGTCAACGGATTGTACTGAACCACGCGATCGTGTATGATGAGACAATAGACTGTAGTATTTGCAGGTACATTCTCCTTGCAGTCGAATTCTATGCGCACGTCCACAGTGGCGCCCTTGACGGATTCGTTTTGTCGCGAACAATCAATGACTACAAAAGGTCCTTCCTCGATAAATGAGAGCACGTTGAGTAGCGTTTCGAAGCAATCGTTTCCGTAATACGCTCTACGAAAACGGGCGTACATATAGAAACAGGACGGCGTATCTCTTTTTGCCAAAATCCAGATTTAAATCGTCGTACGGATAAAACATTGAATTTAAATAAAGTTTCACGTTACTCAAATTACAATCGTCGAACACGCTACCATTTTGTGACATGACATTTTTTCGACCAGTCTGCAGAGCAAAGATAACGTATCGCGGTTTCTCAAGCTGAGTCGCCGTTTTGACGGCCCATGAATGCTTTGTCGTATTCTGTAGCAGAGGATACTCGTACAGATCCCACGAGCGAAAACTCATGCTCAGATAACGACC
>NW_017300320.1:72376-72880 GCF_001594075.2 Trachymyrmex cornetzi
AAAATTCAAAGTAGGCGATTCGGTACGCGTGAGCAAGTACAAGACGGTTTTTGAGAAGGGTTACACGCCAAATTGGACCACCGAGGTATTTAAGATCGTTAAGGTACAACGTACTAATCCCGTAACCTACTTACTCGAGGACTATCGCGGAAAATCCGTCGCTGGAGCGTTCTACGAGCACGAGTTGCATCGCGCTACTCATCCAGATGTGTATCTCGTGGAAAAAGTACTGCGCAGGAAGGGAGACAAGGTGTACGTCAAGTGGCTGGGATTCGATGGATCACACAATTCATGGATACATAAAAACAATATGATTTGATATAATTTTGATTCATGTATTTTTTTTTATTTTACATATAAAAAATATATATCTACATAAGGATATAAACGTGTAAAATATTTTCTGTTATCCCTTCCATCTTCGTTTTGGAGTATACAGATATAAAATACTTATAAGTGTACGATACATGAAATGAAAAATAATAGTAATATATAATAAATGGT
>NW_017300320.1:74752-75192 GCF_001594075.2 Trachymyrmex cornetzi
CGCGCGGTGGTAACTCGGTTTCTTCTAACTTTTCGATACAGTCAATGTATTCATATGGAAATACACCTTTACGTGTGAGTAGATCGAAATCTTCCATGCTAAGATTAAAAAATTCTGATCTTGTAATTTTTAATTTGTCTTTGTCGAGATACGACGCCAACTTATCGAGGCTTGCACTTAGAAATTTGAAAGAATCAATGAATCTTAATTTTATACAATTTTTCTGAAAATGATTTTCATTTTTGTCTTTGGTGCTATCGACGTGTTTAGTGAATGATATATATTTTTCTTTCGTAATCGGTAATACACCTACTTGTCCATCGTACGCGGTAGCTATTTCTTTAATTATAAAGTGCGCGTCGTACCCCGTTAAATTATGAAATACAACCGGAATATACAGCGAAGTTTTATAATTTAAATTGCAATTTGAATGCGCGGGA
>NW_017300320.1:75322-76597 GCF_001594075.2 Trachymyrmex cornetzi
TTGGCGGATACAATATCTTTGACGCGATGCGCTAAACTTCTGAGTTCCTCGGTGAACCATGTGACGCAATCGTTACCGCGACGAAAACGATATTTCGACAACGAGTTGTCGTATGAGCAACGCACGTAGTAGCCCACACTACATACCTCATGCTGTTGGCATGTGTACGATGACGCATCTTCTTTGTTGGGCTCCATTTTCTGCAGGACGCACTCCAGGCCGGCGTAGACGACGAACGGAACTCGTTCCTGGTTGCAGTGGTTGCTGAATTCGAGCCACCTGTCGTCCTCGCAGGCGGATGGCACAGTTGTTGATTTTCCCACAGTCTATTGTGTGCAACTGCAGCCTTTCTCTCGACCCAAAATAGTGAAGGCACCTGTAAATAAAAAACAAAAAATTATAACTATTACCATTATTTTTATTAGTAAGATGGAAAATAATTTTTTTATGTATACTTACCGATCACAGAAAAATTTTTTATTCTTAACTTTGCTGAGTTGCGAGCTCACGAGGCGGGATAAGTTCTTGATCCATGCGAAATGGCCCACATTGTCATCGCGTGGATCTTGCAGGTACAGGAGATTGATATGCTTCTCCTTCTTATCGCTGGTGAGCCGTAGAGGAAGGATCTGTTTGTTTCCGATGCCGTACACGTTAATCGACATCGCGTTCAATTGTTCGAATTTTTGAATGTCTTTCAATATCATTGGAAACTCGATGCCCGCAAGATTTAACACTGCAGTGTAATGTGGATACGATGATTCCCGATACACATGTTCTTCAGCCGGATGTAGAGCGGCGACCACTGACCACGCGAAGCACGCATTGTCCGTTGTACGCACACTGATCACCGCTCGTTTCGTCGCTATTTCCCGCGGCACTTCGATATGACATCCCGCGGGCATGGGATTTAGTTTATTCACGTTGATAGTCAAATTGAGGGGATTCGCGACAGCGCCCACCCACTGTCGCGTTCCTGAAACTCTTCGAGCGATGTCAACGTAGGCTCGATGGCGTGCCGCTCGTACCACTCGCGTATATCGGTGCATCGATATATTTCAATGTTCTTAGTGTTTATACTTGTAATGGCGCGTTTATCTTTCGTCGCGAACTCGCCGTTGAACGCTGTGTTCACTTTTACACTACCATGTCTTTCTACAGCGTCTTGCACGCGCTCGAGCACTATTTCTCTCGCGTCTCCCAAAAACCGCCGCGGCTCGATGTGATTAAAGTTTATCACCGCGCCCGTCACTATACGGCTCTCGAACGCGGCGT
>NW_017300320.1:76869-77377 GCF_001594075.2 Trachymyrmex cornetzi
TCGTGGTTTTCCATGTCTTTTTTCAGTCTTTAAATCGCAATACTGTTCACAATACTGTTCAAATAGTTTTTTAATTTGTTCACTTGGTTAGCCACACTTTTCGCACTGCTCTTACTGCGATCGATTCGACAGTTTCTCAAGGCACCAACTGAAGTGTCGAGCCCTTATGATCTATATATTTCGTTATGTCCAGTGGACTCCACGATTCCGTTTCGTGAAAATTCCGACAAAAAATAGTCGTTAGGACAAAGCACGAACATAAAACTCGAACGTCACCGATCGGCGAGCATGACAATATTCAAGAAACGTGTCATTAGAAATCTTCCAACTATATTGGAAACATAGATCCTCAGAATCGTCAGATCCATGGCAATAAAATTTATGGCAAACCATGCAGAGAAAATCATATTTCAAAACGCGTAAAAGCAAGTTGAAGGGCGTTTTCTCGTCAAACAACGGGAAGTTGGTAAAATAAAATATGGGATCGCAAAGCGTAGCTTTTAATTTT
>NW_017300320.1:77770-78197 GCF_001594075.2 Trachymyrmex cornetzi
CCCCCACCACAATCGAAGGAAAACCCGAGATATTGGGAATGTCCCAACGAAAAAGCATCAAAATCACCAACGAGTTCCTCATCATCAGCGCAATCAAAATATAAGCCATAAGGTATTGTATTTACGGTGACTAGTGCTAATGCATATTATTCTCTGCTGAAAAAGAGAATAGTGATCAAAAAGTTTTTTATTCTCTTTTTTCCAGAAACCGCTACTAGCGACGTCCGAGCCGCCGATCGTGTTCGAACGCTGCTATCGCAAAAGAATATTATAAAATGCGAAAAATCGGTGTAATAAGATGTGAATAAAAATAAATTCGTTCGCATCACTATATACAGGGTGGACCATCTGAAGTGATCCAGTCAAATATCTCGAAAACTAGTAGGGATAGAGAAAAATGTTTCGTATGAAAAGTTTAGGGTTACAC
>NW_017300320.1:78977-80809 GCF_001594075.2 Trachymyrmex cornetzi
TCCTTTTACTACCCATCCTTTACGCTAGTAAGAAGAATAAGAAAAAACGCAACGTATTGTGAAAATTGAGTCATAAACAGACAATGGAAAAAAGGGTGTCGTTCTTGCATTCTATCGTCGCATACTTTCTTTCCTAACAGGCGCCCTTGTTATTTATGCATTTTGTAGTGTCCAAAATTCTATAGACTGCAAACATTTATTTATTTATTTATTTAGGATCTTAACTGTTTCATTTCTTCCATAAGTGTTTCTTGTGCAGCGCAAAAGTAAAACGTACTCTAGGTAGGGGATTGCTATGGCAAAGGACGCTTCTCGACGTCAGTCTCTGCCGAATCTCGTCCGTGTGCACTACATGAGCATAACGAGCAGTTTTGATCTATCGATTGAGCGTAGATTCGTTATTGACGTCTCGATCCTTCGCAACTCGCGGAAAAAAAAGTATTTAGGTATTTAAAATAATTAATTAATATTGTTTCAACAGAAAAATTACGTTACGCTATATCTTGGTCGAAAAACGGTTGGAGCATATACCTTTTGTAACACTTTTCGTTCTATAACTGTTTGTTTTTTGTATTGTTTTTTGTTCATGGCAATATTTCATTTTTTGTGATGTTTTTTTTGTTGTCTTGTACGTGACTGCAGTCCCTGAAATCTTACTGTCATTCCGCATGACGTCATACCCCCACCACCGAAGAATCCCCGCGCTACGCTTCCCCTTGCCTACGAGTATCCCCCGCACCCCGCGCTTCCCTCTAGCCCCATGGCTTAGAACCCGTATAGTATACCTACTTCTGTACATTTGGAGCTCTAAAGCAATACTAACGGACAGAGGCAGCAATTTTATGAGTAACGTGATGAAAAGATTTGCAAAAAAATTTAAAATTGAACAATTTAAAACAACCGCTTTCTACCCACAAGCTAATGGAGCTTTGGAACGGTCACACTTAGTTCTGGTAGAATTTTTGAAGCAGTTTGTAACCAGATTCACAGAATGGGATAAATTAGTACGATACGCTGCTTTTTCATATGATACAAGCACGCATGAGGCTACAGGATACACTCCATATATGAGTTAGTATTTGGTAAATTAGCTAGACTTCCATCCAGTGAAATCATTAATAATATAGAAGAATTAAAAACATCTGACACTTATTTAACACAACTCATAACGGATATACACAATATACAAAAATTAGCGCGAGAAAATATTATAACTTCCAAAATAAAATCCAAGAGGTATTACGATCGAAAGATCAATCCTCAGCATTTTCAAGTTAACGACGAAGTTTTCTAATTATGTGAACCCAAGAAGGGCAAACTCAGTAATCAATACTCCTGACCTCACACAATATTAGATATATTACCTAATGGTAATATAAAACTTCTTGTAAAAGGAAAACAAAAAATTGTTCATCCTAATAAATTAAAGTTGTCTCATATTCATTTAGAAAAAGGATGAGACGAAAAAAGATTTGAATTGTGCCGCGTAACAATCCAAATCTTTATATATATATATAAAGAAAATATAACTTCCAAAATAAAATCCAAGAGGTATTACTATCGAAAGATCAATCCTCAGCATTTTCAAGTTAACGACGAAGTTTTCTTATTATGTGAATCCAAGAAGGGCAAACTCAGTAATCAATACTCCGGACCTCACACAATATTAGATATATTACCTAATGGTAATATAAAACTTCTTGTAAAAGGAAAACAAAAAATTGTTCATCCTAATAAATTAAAGTTGTCTCATATTCATTTAGAAAAAGGATGAGACGAAAAAAGATTTGAATTGTGCCGCGTAACAATCCAAATCTTTATATATATATATA
>NW_017300320.1:80837-90884 GCF_001594075.2 Trachymyrmex cornetzi
TTTTTTAACATGGCCGGAGACACTACCGCGTCTCCTGATATATACAATAATAAATAATGAATTATTATATAATTTCTATTTTAATTTATTTGAAACCGTACGATATGGTAATTAATAAATGATAAGTAAAAATGTATGAGTAAAAAAGAAACGTCGTATTAAGGTGTTCTCACTCATCAGCTGAAAACGGACGATTCACTCAAAAATACGCGCGTATACGTTTCTCGTTCATCAGCGGAAAAACGAGTATTGAAAACGGACAATCTCCTCAAAAATACTCATTGCATACTCGTGTATACTCACTATCGTTCCTTCATGATAAACTGCGAGTGCTTGCGAGTGCAAAAAACGAGCAAGAACGAGCTAAAAACGGGCTAAAAACGGTCCATATGGGGTCTAAAAACGGTGAAAAATTTTTATAAGGGCAATGCCACTTTGAATTTTTTAAATGGAACCCCCTATTTTTGATTGCATATTCTTGTAGCACACCTCGAGAGCTTTCCAAAACACTAGTCAGAGTAGCGTCACCCATGTAAAATATTTTTTCATGAGGCACTTTTCGAATTATAATTCTTGAAAGTTACAATATTGTCGGCATTTTTCCAACATAACCAAAAAATGTTTTATTATAGTATATTGGAAAGCTCTCGAGGTGTGCTACAAGAATATGCAAATATCAAAAATAGAGGGTTCCATTTAAAAAATTCAAAGTGGCATTGGCGTGAATCCACTTGCCTCTCACATTATTTTTTCACGATGTATACAGTAGGGTAGACCGGGGAGTAAAGGTCTCCGGGGAAAAAGGTCCACCCCTTGTATCTCGGTAATAAGGCATTCACTAGAAAATTCCGCCACACAGGTCGTCAACTAAAGGTGCGTTCCGTATCGCGCATGATGTGCATGATGCATCCATTGTCCTTGTTTAACATTTGGTGAGCAACAAGGATAAACGATGCATTATGCGCACCATGCGAGAAACGGAACGCACCCTAAGAGTGAGAATCTTATGTCATACAGTTCGTTACTGCCTAATTGAGAGCCAAAAGTAAGATATTAGCGCCGCAGTTATTTTGGTCTGAAGGGATCATTTTTGCACCTAGATAGATTAAATAAGTGTATTTATTAATCTTATTCTATTGTTTTAACAGTGTGATTATTAGAATTGTTATTTCTATTATAGTTTTTTAATAACAATGCCGCAAAGTTTACGTGACTTGTTGGGGTAAAAAGTGCCATGGTTGTTGGGGTAAAAGTGCCATGGTTGCTCTGTATTCGTTAATGTTGATTCTATAACAAGTCGATAATCCTAAGTCGATAATCTTATCAGTGAAGTTGACCAATAGCCAACAGTATGAAACGTTACCGATTACTTTCGATTATCGACCCATTGTAGAATTAGTATTAGTGGTGTTCGTTACGCAGAGAGACATGTAAATTATTCATAATGCGACTTTCATCTCCGATTTCGATGGAATTAGGCTTATTCGACGCGTTTTTGTACGAAACGAAAGAATTTGTAAGAAAAAACGTTGGGTCGGCCCTGTAAACCGAGATATTACGCGTTAAAGTTAACCTATTGAGGTTAGAAAATCTGTCAAAGCGATGAAGTGTAGTGACACGAACGCATCGAATAAGCCTAATATCATCGAAATCAGAGACGAAGCAGTATTTTGAATACCGAGAGACTTTCAGTTGTATTTTTATTAAAAATAATCTTATATTTTACTATTTGTACCTACATAACAAAGTAAGATTATAAGGAAACTTTGGTAATGTTTATTACAAAAGTTTCCATATTATGTTGAGTATTATAGTAATAATTTACGAAAAAATTAACGAGACTGTATATAATATTCCTAAGTTTTTCAGAATGCGCAACTACAAGAGGAAGACTGATCGAGGGATCAAATCTGTGAAACTGATGAAAGAGGCTGTAGAGTTGGTCATTAAAGAAAAGCATTCGATCCGGTCCATAGCACGTAATTATAACATCTGCAGACAGTCGTTAAAAAGATGTATAGAACGTTACAAAAATAATTCTGATTTATTTACTTTTGGTTACGCATCAAGATCAATTTTAACTGCGGATCAAGAAACCAGTTTAACTGATTACTTGCTAAAACTGTCTCAAATTTTTCACGGCATTGGATCTAAAGAAGTGCGTCACTGGGCGTACGATATTGCTGTCAAATATGATATAAATATTCCCTGTTCTTGGCATGCTAACAAAATGGCTGGAACAGACTGGTTAACAGCATTCTTAAAGAGAAACAAGCGTCTTTCCATAAGAAGGCTCGAAGCTACGAGTTTGAGTAGAGCGACCTCATTTAATAAGACAAATGTTAACAACTTTTTCGACAAATTCGCTATGGTAATGGACAAATATAAGTTCTCAGCATATGGAATGCTGATGAGACAGGTGTTTCAACAGTTACAAAGCCATCGAAAATTATAGGCTGTTAAAGGTAAACGAAATGCTGGCTCAATTACTTCGGCGGAAAGAGAAATTAACGTAACTGTGTTAGTAGCAGCTGGAATGTTTGTTCCACCAATGTTCCTGTTTCCTAGAAAAAAATATCGGGATTATTTTGTGAGACATGGTCCGCCAGACTGTATCAGCATGGGTAATGCTAGTGGGTGGATGACAGACGTAGAATTTTATGGTTTTATGAATCATTTTATTAAACACGTAAAACCTTCGAAGGATTCTCCTGTGTTGCTTCTTGTAGATAACCATTCGTCGCATCTATCAATAAAAACTTTGGATTTAGCTAAGGAAAATGGCGTCGTGATGCTCTCGTTCCCGCCACATTGTTCTTACAAGCTTCAACCTCTTGACGTAGCTGTATACGGACCGTTTAAGAAATATTTGTCATCAGCTCAAGATGCGTGGTTAAGATCTAACCCAGGAAAGACTATGACGATCTATGACATCCCGTCAATAGTCCGCACATCCTTACCATTAGCACTGTCTTTCGTGAATATTATAAAAGGTTTCGAAAAATCTGGAATATTCCCATTTAATAAGGATATATTTGATGAGAGTGACTATGCACCAAGTTATGTGACTGATCGATCTGACCCCATGGATCGTCAGGATCTGCCGTCAAAAACGTTGGATATTGCCGAAACAGAAACTTTATCGCCAGTAATATTATGTCCCGTGCCATTCATTTCAAGATCAATAGAAACTCATAGTCCTGTGGCGTCTACGTCAATGTCAGCATCTAAAGTTATTTTTCCAGAGGTTGTCAGACCTTTTCCAAAAGCTGGACCACGCAAAATGACAACTAGGAAGCGTCGCAGAACAACAATATTGACTGAAACTCCGGAAAAAACTGCTCTTGCTATGGAACAAGACAAAAATAAAAAGAAATATGCTGCGAAACAACCAGCAACAAAGAAAAAGAAACAAATTAAGAAAAAAATTCTACAGGATTACAATGATAATTCATGTAGTGCTGAAAATGAATACTTTTGCCTTGTTTGTTGTGAAGCGTATACAGATAGTGCTCCTGGTAAAGAATGGGTTCAATGTAGCACTTGTAAAGGTTGGGCACATGCTAATTGTTCTCGAAATACTTCCATATCTTATGTTTGCGTTAACTGTAATGATGACGAATGATTTTATCGCTTAATTATCTTTTTATAACAAATATTTTTTTCTAATTCGTTATAATCATCCATTATTGGAAGACTGATTTAATTTTGTATTAAGATCAAAATGACTTAAAAAATCAAGTGTAAGAGGAAAGACTACTCTTATTTGTTTTCGAGCACGATATAGTGCTAGTTTTGTTTCTTCTTTTCAAAGTTTGTCTTAGGTGAAAACATTAATAATTTAATTTTCTGTTAAAACTGAAATATTTCTATTATAATTTTGTTACCAATACCCTCTTAATAATAAAAACCCACCTTATAATAAAAAAACTCTCTAGTATATACCTATTTTTATCTCTGAAAATAGTTCAAACGTAATATATCAGTATTGGTACATTTTACCCCATTATGTGGAACTTCTTGCCCCACATATGGGGTAAGAAGTGCCGAATGACTTCCTCTGTAAAATTTACGATATCTTTGTAATGAAGGGTATATATGCATACTTTCTTGCATGTATTTTATAGTCAAAGGATTCCAGTTTCGAAAAATATCAACACGATCTGTGTGAGTTAAATATTCTTTATTTTATAGCAAAAAATGTCAAAAGTGGTCCTTTACTCCCCGGTCTACCCTACGTTATTGAGAATGCCGAACGTTTTTGTTTTTTTATAACGAGATACATGGAGCGATTTACATGGGTGACGCTACTGTGACTCAACACGAGTGATAACATTCCCTCAAGCTTCTCAACTGCTTCTTCAATAACTATCACTAGCGCAAAAAAAATTCGACACTTTTTATTAGTCTAGATTTATCTAGCCATGTCCTATTCCAATGAAGAAGCACACGATATGCTGCTAATTTTAGGTGATTGTCGAGGTACTTTCGCTGCAGCTGAAAGATTGTGTCGAGAACGTTATCCTAATCGGACTTTTCACTCGCGAAAAGTTTTCTCACGTTTGGCTAAACGAATCAAAACTAAAGATATCGTTCAGCCTGAACATAACAAAGATAAACAGATCCGCCGTCCAGTTAGGGACGAAAGAACAACGGAAATTCTTGCATCGACAGAATTGAACCCTCATGATTCCTTAAGCCGAGAACGAGATTCTAGTGTTAGCCGTAACACTGTTTGGAACATTTTAAGAAGTAACATGCTTACAGAATGTGTGTTCATCAATCGTTGAATTACAACGATTTTCAACAGAGACTTACATTTTGCAACTGGATAAGATAGCAACCACGTGATTTCCACTTAAAAATTTTATTTTCTGGCGAATGCACATTTAAATGTGATGGATCTGTCAATACTTGGAATTCCCGTTTTTGGGCCCAAAATAATCCTCACTGGTTGAGAGAAATTGATCATCAAATCTTTTGGAAAGTCAATGTTTGGTGGCGTATTATTGGAAGTGAAATCGTAGGTCCTGTTTTCTTTGACGAAAATCTAAACGGTGATAGATATTCCGCCTTGATAGAGACAGATCTTCCTGTTTTACTAGAAAATCTTCCTGTTTTACTAGAAAATCTTCCTGTTTTCCTAGAAAATCTTCCTCTGCAATTGCGCCTGGACATGTGGTTTCAACAAGATGCATGTACATCGAGAGTTGCTCGTGCAGCATTAAATGCTATGTTTCCCGACAAGTGGATATTCAAATACGGTCCGATCAATTATCCACCCCAATCACCAGATCTTATCATTCTTGATTATTATTTTTGGGGAAGGATAAAAGACTTGGTCTATCATGAACATCCGACTACGAGGGACGATATGATTCGTAGAATAAGTGAAGCAATTCGATCCTTGTGTGCTGAGGAAATTCTTCGAGCAATCCATTCCTTTCAAAATAGAGTAGATGTTTGCATTGCAGAGAATGGTGCTCACTTTGAACATTTAATCGCTTAGCCAAATACACACTCATTCATTCCCGAACGTGAGAGGCAAGGGGACTAACGCGAATCAAGCACCCCGAACGTGAGAGACAAGGGGACTCACGCGAATCAAGCATCCCGAACGTGAGAGGCAAGGGGACTCACGCGATTCAAGCACCCCAATGGGATGAAATTCTCGTCGTTCATCCTGATTAATGCTAAGCACGGGAAAATGCATGCAGTTTATCTGGACCTGATTGAGCATCAAACATAATCAGTTCAGTTAACAAATAGAAATAAGAATATTGTATATGTAATTCCGACTTCCTTTCTCCATTCCCATGTACGTCCGTACGCAAGTATGCACTCACGTATACACGAGATTAAATCCGATTAAGTAACCTCTACACCTGGTACTTCTTGGGAAATGCTAATGTCGGCAATACTGTAACTTTCACGCCTTATAACTCGAAAAGTACTTTATGAAAAAACATTTCATTATAATGTTTTGGAAAGCTCTCGAGGTGTGCGACAAGAATGTGCGATGAAAAATAGGGGGTTCCATTTAAAAAAATTAACGTGACATTGCTCTGACCTTGGTGACGCCACCCAAGGTCATACTGATCTGATCACTGAATAGATCATTTAGAACTCCATGACTTTTGTCTGAAACGTTTCTTTCTAAAATGCTCTACTTCTGAGATAAAAGGGGTGAACGGGTGGTCTGGGACACCCGGTATATACAAAATGTCCCACAACTCTCCTGACAAATATCATGGACAGGTAGAGCGGATTAAACTGAGACGGAACGTCTTCTACCATTTTTCAATTTTCGCAATAGTTAACGAGATATTTATTTATAAAAATATCCAAATTCGCCTTGCCCACCGCCAAATCCAAGCGCGCGGCTCGATAGGACCGCCCAGCGCGGCGCGCCGCGCGCTCGCCGTCGCTAGGCACGCGTTGTTTATAAGAAGCAGCAATGGTCGTCGCTAGACATGAATCGCGAATAGCGTCGAATTTCCAGCTGTAATTATTCTTTGAGCTATGATCATTCTCTGTTCATGTCAAAACGAAATCTTCGTACGAAAAATTTATTTTTGCGTGCACGTATGTTCGGAAACATATTAGAAATTAATATCTTGGTTACGAAAATTAAGAAAATTGAGAACTCTTTCCAAGAACACAGTTTAGTTCGCTCTAAAGTGAACTTTCGTCGCGCTAGTCTCCGCGTTTTAAATTGTGAATTATTTCCTGAATATTTGTATCATAACAAAATTATTTACGACATAGAAAAATTGTTTGGGTGCATTTTCTGTGTGCGTAAACGTGCGTACAGAAAAATAGCAATTCTACAAAGTCAAAGTAGTTACTTAATATCTCTTTTTTTAGGAAGTAATCTTTAACAAAGAATATTTATTTTGATAATAATCTTAAAATGTACATATGGCAAGCGTGTTACTTTTTAATAGCATAAAAGAAATTTAGTCTAATGTGTTGAATTCTTAAACAATTACGATTTTTAATATTATACGAAAGTTAATATTATGTCGTGACATAATAATATTTCTATTAATTAGAACTATGTCGGAACATAATAGAAATACGAAATTTTTATTATGTCGCGACATAATGTTAATTCGTCGAGTTAACATTATGTCGCGACATAAAAATATCGAATTTGGATATTTTTATAAATAAATATCTCGTTAACTATTGCGAAAATTGAAAAATGGTAGAAGACGTTCCGTCTCAGTTTAATCTGCTCTACCTGTCCATGATATTTGTCAGGAGAGTTGTGGGACACCCTGTATATACAGTCTGTGAAGTAAGAGCGTGTACATGTTAATGTGTAGAAAAATTTATTTTTAATGATTTTTAAGTACATAGATTTGTTGTACTTCATGAAAAGAAAAATGCTATACCATTTAATGAGTCCAGTCACCACCGGCATTGATAATTGCCTGATATCTCCGAGGCATACTTTCCACTAAGTTGACTGCGTATTCGTTCGGTAAAGACCTCCAAATGAGACGAATTTGTCGTGTCAGCTGCTTCAAAGTGCATACTCTTTTTCCTCGAAGCTTGTGCTTGAGATATGACCACACATTTTCAATGGGATTTGCATCTGGCGATTGCGATGGCCAATCAAGTGTGACGATGCCAGATCGCTCTTAACACTCGGTGCAATGCTTGCTCCGGTGTTTTGGGTCGTTATCTTCCTGTAAAATCCAGTCCTCGTTTTTTTTAAGAAACATCGTTCAGCAGTCGGCAACAAATACTTTTCATAAATTTTAAGCATTTTCGGAGCATTTAAATTGTATGTAAACAGATGTAATGCTCCAAAACCCTGTTTTGAAAAGCAGCCCAAATATGAACTTTTACAGGGTGTTTAACGGTCCGTTGTATTAATCTATTGGTCAAGGTTGACCAGGAACGTCGAATGGTAATATATCCCCAAACAGAAGCTTCGTCCGTAAAAATCACGTTGCTCCAATCTCGGTCCAAATTCTCCTTTGCCCAAGCTAGTCTTTTCATCACATGTTTTTCGCCTAACAGTGGTTTCTTCATTGTGCTTCGATATTTGATTATGCGTAAGGAGATGGGTTCGAATAGTTGTATGTGATATTTCTATACCCTTCTGTTTTAATTTTGCTGCTCCTTGTCGCAATGTTAAGGTCGGGTTCCGCTTAAACAAATTCACAATTTTTTTTAATGTTCGGCGTCACTTTGCCTATCGAGCCACGTTCTGGCAAGTCATCGACATTTTTGTCTTCTTATATTGCTGAACCCACTTAGCGACGAACGATTTTGACTTTCCCATGTATTTAGCAGCCGCTACATATGACATTTTTGGTCCTTTCGGGTGGGAACAAAGGAACACAACCTCGTAGCGCGATGCTTATGCGGCACTCATAGCGGTTACCGTGTTTCTCAGATAAGAATTCAACACCAACTGAATTTTCTGTGACAAAGCATTCACGACAAAGGTTCCATCTATCGACTCACACAAAAACTAGGACGATATTTGAAGCCAACTGCCATTTATGCCGTACACGCTCTTACTTTACAGACTGTATATGGAGGGTGATCCATTTTAACTTAGACAGCCAAATAACTCGAAACATCGCGATTAAATAAAAAAATGTTTAAAGCAAAAATTGTTGGATATGAAGGGGCTGATTGAACTATGACCTTGACCTTCATTTTCAAGGTTATTTGAAGGTCTACTTTCAATTTTCAAATAGAAACCCATATTTTTGATCCCGGATTTTGAAAGAGCGCAAAATTTTACGTCCAGATGAACTTTCATGTTATGGGTCAAAGTTGACCATAGAGGTCATTTCAAAGACAAATTCCTAATCGAAGCAGAAAGCCAAAAAATCTTGATTTTTCCCGGATAGTGTTTGTGAGAAAAATTGTTGGATGTCGAGGGGAGACCAAACCATGACCCTGACAATGTCCTTGAACCCATATTTTCATGACCATTTCAAAGTCAAGTGGGGATTTTTAATGAAATTTTATGCTACATATGTATTTCCTTGTTGTGATTCTTTAGATATTAGCATACCTTATCTTCAAAATCGAAAATTAAACTTTCCATCTGATGGAGTTCCTCTAAGTATCCCTCCAAAATTTTGTCCATTTAGTGCCAAAGTCACATGTTTATGTATTTCTTTTAACATTTATAATCTGATAAAATTCTGGTCAGTAAAATCACAAATTGTACGCCTACAGAAGTAGTCGATATTCTTATAACCTTTGGTGAATGTGGTAGAAATTACAGACTTACTGCCCGTACTTATGCGGAGCGATTCTCAAATCGCCGCCATCCTACAGTTCTGTGTTAGGCCCCTTGGTTGTCTAGGTAAGTGCGAACCAACAAACAGCCCAACTCACACTAGGTCGATTTAGAGGAAATTACTTTTATCCCCAGCATAAAATTTTATTGAATATCCCCATTTGACCTTTAAATGGTCATGAAAATGTGGGTTCAAGGACATTGCCAGGGTCATGGTTTGGTCACCCCTTGACATCCAACAATTTTTCTCACAAACACTATCCGGGAAAAATCAAGATTTTTTGTCTTTCTGCTTCGATTAGGAATTTGTCTTTGAAATGACCTCTATGGTCAACTTTGACCCATAACATGAAAGTTCATCTGGACGTAAAATTTTGCGCTCTTTCAAAATCCGGGATCAAAAATATGGGTTTCTATTTGAAAATTGAAAGTAGACCTTCAAATAACCTTGAAAATGAAGGTCAAGGTCATTGTCAAGGTCATAGTTCAATCAGCCCCTTTATATCCAACAATTTTTGTTTTAAACATTTTTTTATTTAATCGCGATGTTTTGAGTTATTTGGCTAAGTTAAAATGGGTCACCCTGTATATGTACAGGGTGTTTCCAAATTAAATGGCAAAGCTTCGGGAGCGTGTAGAGGAGTAAAAAACTAAGAAAAAAAGTCCTATAGACATATTCTCGTTTTTGCTCTGTTTCAGAGAAAATCGAAAAAAAATGTTTACATTTCTTGCCATATCTAGCACCGACATATTTGATTACATTTTCCACT